>NW_026891449.1:0-36541 GCF_015708825.2 Lethenteron reissneri
CGGACCAAGGTCGAATTTTTCTTAAAAATTGTTGCAAGAGGTGTGTGATTTGTTGGGTACAAAGAAAATTCGAACTTCACCCTACCATCCCCAGACTGATGGAATGGTAGAACATTTACACAGAACTCTTACGTCCTTGTTGTGCCAACAAGTCAATGAGGCACAGTCCAACTGAGACCTACACGTTCCGGGGGTTCTTGCAGCCTATAGAATGGCCCCTCATGCCTCTACCGGGTTCTCCCCGTTTTTTAATGTACAGGTGAGAATGTGACCCCCCCCCCCCCCCCCATGGAAGCCCAGTTAAATATTGAGCCGAGCAAGAAGAGAGCCACTGTGCCAGGACATATGAGCCTCACCCTTAAGCGGTTAACGGAAGCTTGGGTGGCATCCTGTGGCAATTCGGCCAAGCGGCAGGCTGCAAATTAAAAACTTGCTGGGCTTAAGGAGTCCGGAAACCCTTGGAAGCCTGGAGAGAGGGCATGGCTGCATTGCCCTCAGGTGCCTCTAGGCACGTCTCCTAAATTACATAGGCCATGGCAGGGCCCTGTGGAGGTAACTGAGGTGAGGAAGCCGCAATGTGTGCGCATTCAGGTTGGTCGCAGGCGTTGGTATGTGCACCCGTCACGACTGAAGCCCTATTTTCCACCTTATGAGGGCTTGTCATCTCCACCATCTGATGGCCGGGTGTTTGATGTGTCCGATGGAGCCGGACATACGGTTACGGATGATGTGCCTCATCGAGGCTCTGTTCCTCCATCTGCAGGATCCCAGGGCCTAACGCTCATGGAACCACCGGTGTTGCCACCCGCTGGCGGATCAGGGTGGACGGGACGACCGCCACCCGCTTCTTCTCTTCATCCATTTTCGTCCCAGGAGGGACTGCACCCATTGGGCCATCATCTCCCGCGATCCAGTGACGAACTGCCTCACACTGGCACACAAGCTGCATTCTTCAACTCCATCTCCCTCTGTGAGGACCCTCTCAGAGGCGTTCCATCCCCTTGGCTGCCACTCCGTGTAAGTCTTTGATTATCAGCCACCTGCCCTCATAGCCACGTGTCCTGCCCGAGTCCACTTAGGTTTCATAACAGTTTGAGTGATGATAATTGGTTCTTTACCCTTATATCTGGCAACAAAACTGACACCTTTTTACAAGGAGTCATGTTTGCATAGACCGCAATACCTGCAGTCATAATACAAACAAAAGAGTTATGTTTTTTGTTTGTATTATGACTGCAGGTATTGCGATCTATGCAAACATGACTCCTTGTAAAAAGGTGTCAGTTTTGTTGCCAGATAGAAGGGTAAAGAACCAATTATCATATTTTTACTGGCAAATGAGGTTCCCATAGAGTTTGAGTGATGTCTTTAACCCGATTATGTTTTCTAATTTCATGCGCTATTCCAAGCGTGCATCTCTCTATGCTTCTTTGCGCACTTTTTTTTTGTTAAAGGATGTGTTTCTGAACCGATATGTCGGAGCTGGTAGTAGGCACTGAATACATCTTCGTTTTTCAGGCATACTGGCATGCCATAGCGGAGATTTTGTTTGGAGTTACGCAACAGGGAAATTGTATAATATATGTACCTGCGACAACTGTTAAAGGTGGACTGGAATATAAATTATAAAGTAGAGGCAGATTCGAGATTGGAGTGCTTTTGAAAAACTAAATTTGATCATGAAAAGCAACGTACTACATTTGGTATATAAACATGTCAACTCTTATCTCTTACAACTTTGACAGTGCTGTTTGCTACTAACCGCTTTGCATTTTGGGCCTTTGGGCCTGTGTCCAATAGCTGTGTAAAATAAAATAATAAATATATGTATATGAGAGACACGTGTTAGCTTCAGTATGTTTCTCGGTTGTCCCAGCAGCTGTCTGTAGGCTTCTTTATTTAACGTCGTCGTTCCCACGCATTCTGTTTACAATGCCACTAACCACGTACACGAGGGAGCGCCGTGCTTTGCAATTATCGGAACGTGGCATGTTCAATTACCACAATTGAAAACAATTACGTTCAATATCGTTATCGCTCGGAGAACATTGCGGCCACGTTGGTGGGGGGGGGGAGCGTGGAAAGGAGCATTGTGGAATGTGCAACCCCCTGTGTTTTGATGCCATATTCCGAGAGTTACGTACAATTTTCCAATGTTATTACTCCCAGACCTATTCCGTGCGCATCCAAGTCTCCTTCAATGCTAGCAGATTACGATTTCCTCTATTTAATCCAGGTTAATGTTTAGCCCCAGGATAATTCCGTACGACCGCTTTAAAAAAATCCCTTTGTCCCTTGGTACCCACACCCACTCCGCCGCCGACTGGCTCAGCACCCACCCACCACCCACCCACCACCACCACCACCACCCCCCCCACCCACCCCACCACCACCACCACCCCCCACCCACCACCCCCCCCCACCCCCCCCCCCCCCCCACCACCACACCCCCCCCACCCCACCACCACCACACCCACACCACCACCACCCCCCCCCCCCCCACCACACCCCCCCCCCCCCCCCCACCACCACCCACCCCCCCACCACACCACACCCCCACCACCACCCCCACCCACCCCACCACACCACCCACCACCACCACCCACAACCACCACACCACCACCACCCACCCACCCCACCACCCCCCACACCACCCACCACCCACAACCACCACCACACCCACCACCACCACCACAACCACCACACCACCACCACCACCACCACCACCCACAACCACCCCACCACCACACACCACCACCACCACAACCACCACACCACCCACCACCCCACCACACCACACCCACCACACCCACCACCCCCACCACCACCACCACCCACACACCACCACCACACACCCACAACCACCACACCCACACCACCCACCACCACCACCACCACCACACACCACCACCACACCACCACCCACCACCACCCACCACACCACCACCACAACCACCACCAACGACACCACCAACCAAGTAGCGTGATCAACTCGCGCCCGCGAACCTGGCCGTGCGTCACTGGATCCCAGGCAAAACTAAAATGTTCTTGCATATTTTCCTAACACGCACCCTTTTAATTAGATTCTCGCCGCCGTTCGAAAGCCCGTCTCCATTCGTCTGCGACCCGACAAGCTTCGGTGCCAGAGTTTCCACTGCTGCTGCTGTTGTTGTTGTTGTCCTCTATCCCGTGTCATTCTCACAATGGAAGGTTGATTTTGATCCTTGTTCAATGAGTGGCGATGCGTTCAGCGGCGAAATGCAATTGTTGAGGTGTGCTAGCCGAGAGAGGGCTTGAGAAGAGAGAGAGAGAGTTCTTGTAGCTTTGCTATTCCACCTCTGTTATATATATGGTCAATGTCCATGACATGTGTTTTTTAATCTTTCACTATCTTCACCGTCTCTCGTGGAGTGTCCCATACAGCTGCTCACAAACTGTCGCACCGAACTGCTCCGTTTATTTGTTTTCCCATTCCATTTTCCCTTGCGGAAGCGCCTTCGTCACATCTCCACTGTGACCCCCACCCCGCCCCGCGCCCCCTTCGGATATGATCCATTATCCCACGCACGCCACCCTCTTCTCATCAGGCCATTGCCCTGATCGGGTCGCATTTGGTAGAGACGCACGGAGCGGTGGTGAACCGGCAAGGTTCACGTGGCCACCGCTGGAGCCATTCGCCGTGCGTGTCCCACGGAGGGGCGCTGCTATGCGGAGTCCTCAATCTCGTCCATCGGTAGATCAGTTCGTGGATTTGTCTTAATTATTAGGTTTTTTTACGGTTACTGTTTTACGACGCGATTTTTTTATCTAGATGCGGATTGCTCCACCGCGTGCGTAAATGCATGCCCCTGCACGCCGCTGTGGGGTGGGTGGGATGGGTGAGTGAGGTCGTGTGTGTTTGTGTGTGTTGGGATGGGTGGTTGGGTGGTGATGGTGGCTGGTGAATTGAAACGCTGGGTACCCTTATAGCCGTATCACGACCCAGCCAGCACTTTACACGAGGAGTCGAGAGGAGTGAACAAACATTCCATCCTTCCAACCACCATCATCACCACCACCATCATCGTCGCCGGCTGCTGCGCTCGTGCTGATAAGTACCTCCGATTATAATTTGAGCAAAGGCACCGCAGGAAGAGGGCGATTTGAGAGTGCAGAGTGGTGCAGAGTTGAGAGTGCAGAGTGGTGCAGAGTTGAGAGTCTAGAGTGGTGCAGAGTGGTGCAGAGTTGAGAGTGCAGAGTGGTGCAGAGTTGAGAGTGCAGAGTGGTGCAGAGTTGAGAGTGCAGAGTGGTGCAGAGTTGAGAGTGCAGAGTGGTGCAGAGTTGAGAGTGCAGAGTGGTGCAGAGTTGAGAGTGCAGAGTGGTGCAGAGTTGAGAGTGCAGAGTGGTGCAGAGTTGAGAGTGCAGAGTGGTGCAGAGTTGAGAGTGCAGAGTGGTGCAGAGTTGAGAGTGCAGAGTGGTGCAGAGTTGAGAGTGCAGAGTGGTGCAGAGTTGAGAGTGCAGAGTGGTGCAGAGTTGAGAGTGCAGAGTGGTGCAGAGTTGAGAGTGCAGAGTGGTGCAGAGTTGAGAGTGCAGAGTGGTGCAGAGTTGAGAGTGCAGAGTGGTGCAGAGTTGAGAGTGCAGAGTGGTGCAGAGTTGAGAGTGCAGAGTGGTGCAGAGTTGAGAGTGCAGAGTGGTGCAGTGCAGGAAGCTGCTGCTGCCACAACACGCGCACAAGAGCGGAGAATGTCACGAGGGAGTGAGGAGCGGGGGAGCAGTTAAGTCGTGCAATTTGTATTTATTTGAAGACGTCAAAGTTTCAACGTTGTCTAACGAGTTTCGGACGCTGTTTATTTCGTCTACATCGCAAGACAGGGTAAGGACATTTGTAACTCCACGCTGTCACCACTTGGGGATTTTTGTTGTCGCTGCTGCTGCTTCGTTCGCCGGTCGTGCGAGGGCGTTGGGTGTCCAGGAGCTACCGCAGTGAACCACCACCACCCCCCCACAACCACCACCACCCACCCACTACCACCACCCCCACCACCACCACCCACCCACCCGGTCACGGCTCACATCAGTGGTGAGTGATATCCCGAGCTCGTTCTTCCTTACCCCCCCCCACTCACCTAGCCCCCCATCTCACCCCCTTGCCACTTCACCAGCCCGCGCTAACCGGCGTGGTGAAGTATGGTCGAGCAACCCATCGATCGATAAGGGGTGGGCCTTCGTCCAGCAGTGGACTGACACAAAAAGGTTCTAAATTGCGATTCAGTTACGTCAAGTGACGTCCAATATTTACGCTAAGCATTGTATGTATTTCGAACTTATTTCGCATCGTACGTAGCCAACCGTGCTAATTCATATTGAGTATGAAGATGCCTCCATCGGGGTGAAGGTTACCAAAAGGGTGCCCGTAATCCGGTTCGCAAGCCTCCACGTGTCGGTCGGGTGGGTACCGTTTGAGTTGAAGACGCGCGGTGTCGCAATAGCGGTGACATTGCAATAGGGGAACCCGTCACCGAAGCGAATTCACATTCACATTGTCCCCGCGAATCACCTGTCTCTCCCATCTGTCCACTCGCATCCGTCCGGTCGTAAACCTTCCACACGAACCCCTCTCTCTGCCGCAAGTCTCCACCAGCCCCTCTCGCCCCCCTCGTGCACTTCTCGTCTCCTCCAAACAAACAAACAAAAACCCGCGGTCACCTTCGCTCGCAGGCGCTCAGTCGGTCGTCAAGCTCCTCGCGAGAGGAGCTGCTGCTGCTGCTGGTAAACGGAGCGGCGACACCTGGCGTCTGCCTCCCTGTCCGTCTGCCTCCCTGTCCGTCTGTCTCCCTGCCCGTCTGTCTCTCTGTCCGTCTGTCTCTCTGTCCGTCTGCCTCTCTGTCCGTCTGCCTCTCTGTCCGTCTGCCTCTCTGTCCGTCTGTCTCTGTCCGTCTGTCTCTCTGTCCGTCTGTCTCCCTGTCCATCTGTCTCTCTGTCCGTCTGCCTCTCTGTCCGTCTGCTCTGTCCGTCTGTCTCTCTGTCCGTCTGTCTCCCTGTCCATCTGTCTCTCTGTCCGTCTGTCTCTCTGTCCGTCTGTCTCCCTGTCCATCTGTCTCTCCATCTGTCTCTCTGTCCATCTGTCTCTCTCTCCGTCTGTCTCTCTGTCCGTCTGTCTCCCTGTCCATCTGTCTCCCTGTCCATCTGTCTCTCTCTCCGTCTGTCTCTCGTCCGTCTGTCTCCCTGTCCATCTGTCTCCCTGTCCATCTGTCTCTCTCTCCGTCTGTCTCTCTGTCCATCTGTCTCTCTCGGTGTGTGTCCGAGTCGTCGCGCTTTCAGGCGGCGCCCCGAACGCGGCAGCCGTCTGGAACGCTCTTCCTTCTGATATTATGTGAACCGCTGGGAGCTATGGACTTTTAAATCTCGACTGAAAACTCGTTTCTTTAGAACTGTTTTTTTTTGTTATAATTCCCCCGCACCTCCGATTTAGCACTGTTGGCTACATACGGTGCGAAAGAAGTTCAACATACATCCAACATGCATACATTGTCGCTGTATTATCAGGCAGAGATAGAGAGGGAACGTCAATAGCTGGTGAACTACTGTAGAGCGATCACACTTTCTGTTTGGACTTCCCAGTTCACCCACTCGACTTGTCCCAACGTGACATACTCCAGATTGTGTTGACACATTCCTCAATAACATTGCCCTAGGAGGAGGGAATATCCAATATGCAACGTTTCTTTACAATAAAGGTGTAATTGCTCAATACGTCACTTATGTTTGTATTGCTTACATGTTATTAATATAACATATATTACTAAGTTTGTATTGCTCTGCTAGGGATTGTTCATCGATTGAGTCTGTTATTTGTGCACCACTACACGAATACGTTTTCCCGCACCTTTCTTTGTGCTTTGGTTCAACAAACTGCTGCTTCTTTACTTGCCCATTGAGAAAATACATTCACGTTTGCGATTCGTGTTCACAGGAAGATAATGGTCGTGGCCGCGTTGGTGACCGTCGCTTGCGTGATTTGCTGCTATTCCTTGAAGGTGAGAGGCTGTGCTTCCGTCACGGCGATGGTGGTGGTGGCGGTAGCGATGGGTCCAGGAGCTCAATGGAAATGCCGAGGTCTGCTAGCCACGACGATTGGACTTCATGAGAGCGAGAATAAATGAGATCGAAAGACGGAGGGGTACTCCACAACCCTGGCTGTCGCATGATGTGGCTAGTTGCAATTGCCCGTGAAACGGGTTTACTCTCCAACACATCGGTGTGCTGTACTTGTAGCGAATTGTCACGTTTTGTTTACGTGACAAACCTTACTGATTTGGCTGTGGTCGGGTGGTGGCGGGTTTAACGACACATTTATATATTTATACGCGATCTAACCCAAAAAAAACTCCATTATGTAGAGTTCGTGCAGTGTTTGCTATTCCTCTTCTGTTGACGGAGCCCAGACCGCAGTTGTACACCACGTGGAATCCTGTACTTTTTTCATTTTAATTGCAAATAACATCTGATAGGGATGTAATGGAGAAAAATGACCATTATTACGGCGGCGTGGATGCTCGCACATTTTTGCGAGGACACGTTTTATTTAACCTGCGTTCCGTGCCAATTTTCTTGAAGCAGAACACACGCTGGTATTTGGAGAAATAACATCGGGGCTGTTTAACCCGGGTGTTGTTTTCACTGATGCTGTGTTGTACGGCTGCCCAAAGCGCCAATGGGCGAAGACTTTTTCTTCGTCCTCTTTGTACGCCCCAAAGTGTAAGTCCTCCGCTTGTTGCTTGTTGCGGAGGTGCGCGGCTCAAGGCTGGTGGCCGCTCCGGTTTAATACTGCGAGCGTATTGAACAACAGAGTCGTGGTGAACCCTCCAATCCCGTGGCATTAATCGAAAGCGCGAAGGCCGTGTGTTCCAGCACCACCGTCCAAATGTGCCTCTCGTATTACCTAATTGGATCCAAGTCATTGTGGCAACGCAGCCCTCCTACCACGACACTCTGCACACTATAAACGCCTTTCAGCACGTGAAGGGTGCAAATACCAAATATGCCAATGGTGTGATTTGACGAAAGAACGGGATGTGTAGATGAATCCATCAAAGTTCGGCATTAGTCACGCACACTCCATCCTAACTGGAAACACATTGATTTTCAACACTCTACTTTATTCCAAAATACAAGTGCAATGCATCTTTAAGTTGAATGTATCTACTGTGTAAAATGTATTCATATACCCTCTACTAAAACAAAAAATGTACATCATTCCTACTGAACAAATATGCAAACAATGAACATATACAATGGTTGCAAAGAGTTGATTTAAGCTTTTCCAAAAGGAGACATTAAAAAACCTATTGGCTCATACCTCTGTGGTGTTCTTCCTAGACAGCCCATAACATTTGGTGCAGATGTTGCATAGCAAGGAGATTCAATCTTTGGATTCTCGATAATCATAGAGTATCAGGTGTTGGAAAACGCGCTCTCATTTTACAGGATGTGTTAATCCACCAGTGGCGACACCACTGTGCAGGTTTTCGTGGCTGTGATCAGTGCGTTTGCCCGGCACGCTGTCCAATGAATGAATCTGTTCTTCAGCGGATGACTTCACTAAATTCTTAATTTGCTGAACAAAGGTCCCAGCACGTGGAGCGAAACATCGTACATCGTGCCTAACAGCAACGGCAAACAACAACACGCGGCACACGCCGAAATCGCATCATCGGGGAGCTCAATCGGCGGTGGGTTTATGGCAAGAGTTGAAATAACTCCGAGTGTTTCCTATTGGCAGGCGTCTGCCTCTCTGCTGCAAGACACCTTGCAAAGATGGTCAAGCTATGCCAAGGAATGTCAGCAGTCACATGACAGCGAACCGTTACTCTCAGGTGAGTGAGTAAACGACATCGACATGCAACGATCCCTCAAGAGTAATAAGACGTTGGCTGTACTATGCGTGACATTAGCACGGTTGGTTACGTACGGTGCGAAAGAAATTCAATATATATACAAAACATGTGTGGCGTTGCAATTATAAATATATAATAGGCAACGTTTCGGGCAAACTTTTGTCCATTCCCAGAAAACTTGGCTGTTTGCGTATTTTTCCTATTTATAGGCCACAGTGCTTTTGACAAATGTGTTGAGTTGTTGTTGCTATTTGTGCACCATTGCCAAAAAGCAGCAGCAGCAGCACTGCCAAATTATTTGTTAAAGCCAGACACAGATGCTTGGCGCCATTGCACCAACTGCCACAGCAGTGATGTGGAAGTTGAAGAGAGATAAAAACTCATCAAATCTTCATATAGCTGAGTGTGTTTGCGTAGTTTTATCTACCAAGCTCAAAGTGCTGTTTCGTTCGAAATTATTGAACAAGACGATACCTTCACGGGAAACTTCTCGGTTGAGGATTTAAAGAGGATCGGGAGAAACCTAATGACGAACACAACCACTGCATACGCATCGATGTCTGTTAATGAATAATTTGAAATTCAATGATTATTGCTTGAGCACGTTTCTTACGATAACTGTGATTCATATTTTCCAGGCGTTTATTGCAACAGGACATTTGACCATTATGCTTGCTGGCCAGACAGCTTGCCAGATACAAAAGTGGCGATACCGTGCCCATCCTACCTGCCTTGGATAGACAAAGGTGAACGCATGGCGCCGTGTGGGTGTTCGCGGCCGCGCAGTGTAGCTCTCCGCTGTGTTGTCGGCTTGTACCACGTGTTGTTCGGCTTGGTGTCCGACGTTTCGCTCCGTGTGCCGGGTTCCTGAAGAATTGTCCAGCACTTGTAGCAAAACGTCACGCATCCTGCCGAACAACGCACGCGGTGCAACCAAAAATTGGCATCGGAGGGCTGCAGAGATAAATGCCCTTAATCTTAAAAATAGAAATGTCCTTGAGCTACAGTGCGTGTTTTTAATTTGTTTGTATGGTTTTAAAATAAATATAACATAGGTTTCGCATTCACCAAAAAACACATGTCTCACCCAAAACGAAGTTTGATAATTGCCAACGTAATTGGGAAATAGGCTGCATAATGTTCACTCGTAAAGCATTAGATGTCTGTGCTTTTTCATTAATGAAATAGAGAAAAGTTCTCGTCTGTACATAATAATGCAATTTTTGTTTGTCCCATTGGGCTACAAACTTTCCAAACAAATTTTATCGCGCAAAATATGTTTCACAACAATGCATACCATACGAGTAATGCATCATTATTGCTTTTGTTCGTTGAGTCGGTCCCGTCTCGTGAACAGTGCTCTTGCAAGTAGCATCTAGCAGCTCAGCAGAATGTGTCCTAAGAAGCCCGAATGCTGAAGAGACCCACTGAAGGTCAAAACTGATCCACAGTTTAGTTTGCGTGTTTAAAAAAAATGCCGCAAATAAGATTGTTCTAGAAAGCCAATAAGCCTATGAACATTAATACATATTTCATTTTTGTGTGGAGAGGCGAAATACGGTCTATTTGACGAAAAACATAGGTTTTTGCAGCCATTAGTGATTCATAATAAATATTTGGGTTATGCCACGTAACTATTTGCCTGTACAAACAAAAGTGTAGGTTGGGTGGTGGAGGGTCTCAGGACAGAAATTTGGCCAGATCATTACATGGCCTAACTGACAATCAATCATTAAGCCAGGTATATTTAATGAATACATAACCCATAATTCCCCATCAAAACAAATAATTAGTTTGTTTTGTGAAATGCTACTGTTAGTTTTGTCTGTATGTCCCCCCTCTGTTCTAACGTGGGTTTCCTCCGGATTCTCTGGAGTCCTGCCAAAAAAACTTGGCAGGCCCTTCTGTAACAAATTCTTTAAGACTCAATGAGAACGTACTAATCGTATTAAAAAAAAAATTATTGTAATTGTGTTCTGTTTTAGTGGAAGGAGGATACGTTTACAGATATTGCACTCGTGATGGCACCTGGTTAACTCAAGACAACGTGACCGCGGCATGGAGAGACCACAGCGAATGTTTGGATGATGAGAACAATATCTCCACTGAGGTCATGCATACATACATGTACAGAATTGCATTTCCTTCACAATACCCTCCGTTTTGTCTCAAAGGCATTGCCTATTTTAAATGTCAATGATTCACGTCTGCTGTTTCCTTCTAGGGAAAAGAGACGTATCTTCTTCATACCTTACGTCTGGTTTATACCACCGGATACTCGGTCTCCCTCGCCTCCCTCGTGGTGGCTATGGGAATTTTGATCATGTTCAGGTAATAATAATAACAACATATATGTGTACGTATGAATGTGCGTGCCCTGCTATGACGCTACATACCCCGTGTTGAATAACCTGCAGCTCTGACCCGTTAAATGACCGTGTTATGTCAAGTAAATAAGTAAGTAAAGTTACACACATGCATTCAGTTGTAATGCCAACGCGGTACTGAGGTACTGAGTATCGGGATGCTGCCGTCTTACAGTGCACCACAGCTGCAATCTGGATGTCGCCAGGCTCAATTCCATCTACGTACGGTGCGAAAGAAGTTCAACATACATACGTACACGTTGATACTCTGCAGCAAGAGTCTTAACCCCCCTCCCCGCCTCTGTCCACCCAGCAATTTCCCATTGGCTTATTGGACGTATACGGTAATCAACAATGTTCAGGATTAAACACGCAATTGTGCATTCACGCTCGTGGCAAGTGCAATAATAGTTGTCCCAGATGATTCACCTGTTTTCAAACGCTGTTTTCCAGGCGGCTACACTGCACAAGAAACTACATCCACATGAACTTGTTCGCTTCATTCATCAGAGCCATTTCCGTTCTGCTCAAGGACGCTGCTCTCACACACAATTACACAAAACGACCCAGAACGCCTCCGATTGGCTGGGCTATTTTGGATACGAAGTGAGTGGTGCCGGACACAAAGTAGATACACGTGTTCATGACGTACACGATAAGGCTTTCTTTTTGTGTGTGTGTGGAGGGGCACATTTATCGTGTGGGGTGTTTGTGTCTCGCGTGACATTTGCACAGCTGGTAAAAAAAAAACATTAAAGTAGGGGTAAATGTCAACAAATGCTGATGTTAATTCATAGCTAAATGGGGAGTATGAATTCTGGATTTGATCCACAAATACCACTTATATTTCGACACACAATCATTGGTGGATTACTAACAAAGAATTGCTATGCCTTTTGAGAAGAAACCCATGAATGTGGAGCACATGTCCATAACTAGTGAGCCGTGCCTTCTTTTCACTTGTAACTTTTCACTGGCAATTGATAGCATGCGTGTGAGCAAAGTCTTCTGTCGCCAATGGTTTGTTGCATGTTTGATGGTTTTTTTTGCCACAGGGGTACACAGGATGCAGAGCTACTCACGTTTTCATGCAATATTGCATTGGCGCCAACTACTTTTGGCTTTTGGTTGAAGGCAGCTACTTACACACCTGCTGACCATGTGTGTGTTCACCGAAAAGAAACTGATTGCATTTTACGTTCTGCTGGGATGGGGTGAGTGAATGCCTATAACAGAGGTAAACAATAATCGCACTGGTGCCAAGCGGACTTCGACGGTTTTAAAATGCGTCCGCACACACACATCTGTCCATTTTTAAATTCCACGAGCTGGATCAGGGCCTCCCCGCGCGAAGGGCTCTCGGGGGAAGTTATCTGACAACACCGCAGGTTTGATGAAGTTGGGGAACACAGACATGGTAGCTTGTTGCTGAGCCCACCACGTGACCCACCAGCCTGAGCCAAGGTGGTTGCTCTTTCAAGTTCTATTCAGGCTCGTTCCTGTTCAGCTGTTTTTAAAATCTGGCACTTGCTGTAGGAATTACATCTGAGACTAGTTCACGTTACACTGCACTTTTTTGTATACATGCACTGATCTACGGTTGAACGTTGTTTTATTTTCATTTTCAGGTACACCGATTATGTTCATCATACCTTGGATGGTTTCAAAATTGATTTATGAAAACCAAGGGTAAGCTTTGTGCATGTTGTCTTTTTATACACGAACACAACATTTTCAAACGTCTGTCGGTGCGAGCATGCACATAACTACAGGAGGTACGATTCAGCATTGATGTAAGTGGCAGAATGTTGAAAAGCAACAAGAGAATACATTATCTGAAACTACAAAAGGGCATTTTGAGGTAGTGGAGAGTATAGAGGAGACCGAGATGATGAACATAATTTTGCATATATGGATCTCTGTAAAACGATTAGAGCGAAAAATGGTAAGCGAATAATACAAAGATGTTTCAAGATGACAGAGAGCAATAAAAGCTGTAAAACTAATGTTGATGATTGGCCATTCACAAATGGTCGCCCTTAGGGAGAATGAATGCACCGTCACACATTATAGAGAGGGAGAATATTAAAATTAGTGGAAGAATGTTATGCAGATCTCTGTGGATGAATATTAAAACATTCATCGCAGTGATACTCCTCAGATGAAGTGGAAGCTCCAACTGTCACACGTGAAACAAGGGAAAACTCCTGAACCAGATGGTGGAGGCATCACCATCATCACCATCAAAGAACCAGTTGTTGAACCAATTAGGGAACCATTTACTACATACTTATGCATAAATGAAAGACATCATTGAATAAAGCCTCAATAATTTTTCTACTTAAAAAAGGATGATACAAATTGACTTGAAGAGCTCCTAAATATAGATGAGGAAAAAATGTTAACCTCAGATTTAGTGATGACAATCATTGTACATTTCAATAGAAGGGGGGGGGGGGAGGGGATGAACCACAACAGACTCGAGAAGAACTTTACAAAGAAGGCTGCAGAGTGCCGCTCACGATACACGTGTGTAGCAAGTCACGGCAAATTTCCGAAACGTTTGTTGGTGGGACACGGACCGGGATAATTCGAATGAATTGACAAGGCGGACGAGTGAACTTAATAATGAAAGGCGACGCAGCAACGATGCCTGAATTCGAACAGTTTCGTTTCCTCTCCAAAAGTATTTTAATATGAACGAAACGATATCAGGTACACAACACAGAGGATATGAAAAGGTGTTGACACCAGCACAAACACATTACGGATTTACAGTGCAGTGGAAACCTGTCTTAAACCGCACGTTTCAATAAACTGGTTCAATAATATTCTTAGGTTTTTTTCGGTAAAGTCACGTAGATAAAAAAATTTAATTAATAAAAGTTAAATGAAAATAAAATAAAATCACGACGTTTCGGAGGCAACACAAGCTTCCGTCTTCAGGTGGAACCGTCACAGCACGATAGCTGTACTTGATAGCTGTACTTGATACAGCAGTCGTGCTGTGACGGTTCCACCTAAAGACGGAAGCTTGTGTTGCCTCCGAAACGTCGTGATTTTAATTAAATTTTATTTTTATTTAACTTTTATTAATTTTATTTTATTTTTTTTATCTACGTGACTTTACCGAAAAACCTAAGAATACGAATCCTTGCAGTCACGAAAGCTTCAAATCTGTTTCAATAATCTCTACAAACCCCTGGTGTCTGCCTAAGCTCTGATAGTCCTGTAGGAGAAAGGAAAATAAACCCGTAAAAACAAAGTTTTTCACTCTAAATCCTTTATATGCGTGGCGGCTAGAGTCCTCTCGTCCTCTGGCTTGAGATGGCTGCCACCTATGGGTCAGATGATTGTCTGCCAGTATTAAGCAATTGGTAATTAAATATTTATTTATTTTTCCCTAAACAGTGTAACATTTTGGAAAAAAAATTTCACGAAAATTAATTGTCGCGCACAACGAGTCTGTGTGGAAAATGTCAGCTCGATTGGATCACGGGAAGTGTGTTAAAAAACGACCGAAAGATTTGCACGGTCGTAAGCAAGCAAGCAAGCACGCAAGCACGCAAGCAAGCAAGCGAACTTAATATAAAGGATAAAAAAGGGAAGTGAAAATGCCAAAATGCCCTCGTGAATGCTCTTTAAGAGTAGAGGGAGTGAAGGGGTTCCGTGTTAGTGGTAAGCTTCCTTCCTGCTCCTTAGTTTGGCACTTAGATGCTCCAGAGGGGCAATTTTTGACAATTTATTGGCCCATTCCTCGAGTATTTGCGGGGGAGCATGGCTCTTTCCAGTTGGCTATAATGGTTGTGTTTTGCCATAATAGTGAAAATTTGTAATAATGGTGTGTTGGCCTCCCTGGAAAGGCCTTGATGTTTCAACCCCAGTAAATGTTTAACTGGTGCATAGTACCTGTTGTGACGCATGGATCCAACACTTGCACACGGACAAAGAAAATGGAACAAATGCAGACAAGTGTGCGAATAAGCGTGGAGAGATATGTGCTTGGAATTATATTGAGAGACAGAAAAAAATAATACGTGGATTAAACGGCATATGCAAGCGACACACATATCCTCCTCCTCCTTCCACGCGCTTGTCGCGCTCACGTGGGGGTGTTCCCCTGTCCTTGCCAAACTTCTCCACGCTGCCCTGTCCTGTGCCATCTCTCTCTCTGCTCCTCGGGCCACCGCGGGCCGATCGCACCGCATCGCCCCCCCACCTCCTCTTCTGTCTTCCTCTGCATCTCTTTCCTTCCACTTGCATCACTCGCCACCTTCTGACGCACATAATTTGCCTGCTGTCTCTCCGCATGACCGAACCACATCCAGAGCCCTCTCTCTCTCTCACCTGCTCTGTGATTTCTACCACCGTTAGTCTTCCTCTCGCGTCTTCATTTCTCACGTTGTCCCCCCATACACACATCCCATTGACTGTAAACAAAACAAGGAAGTTGGATTGGGTAGGAGATTTGAATGGCTCGGTCGAGACTAAAAACGGAGTGGCGGCCAAAGGAGTGGATGTCCATCGGGATTAACACGGTTGGCCCACGTATGGTGTGAAAGAAGTTCAACATACGTACATACATACAAAGTCATCACCTTATATCCAGGATGAGAACTGCATTTTTACTTCAAGCAATTGTCATGTTATGGAAACACATATATGATGACTGAGTATGATTTAAGGTGATGACGGCGATGATTGACAGTGATGAATGTAAGCGTGGAGAGATATGTGCTTGGAATTATCAGTAGCTTTCTCTCTCTCACCTGAAGACGGTCGCTTGTGTTGCGATCGAAACGTCGTGATCTATTAAGTTTCTATCTACGTGACTTTACCGAAAGAACCAAAGAGAATGTAAATGATGTCTTGTTTTATTTGTGCCAATTAATATCCGTGAAATGAATAACGGTCATCATGCATCAGACATGCGGTGCATGGTAATTGTGTTTATACGACAATTGCCGTATAAAAGGCTGGTTGTGGCTTTTGAATCGGCATTCGCACATTACAACGCTTTTCTCATTCTCATCTCAAAGGTGTTGGGGAATTAACACGTGGATGGGCATTTGGTGGATTATACGAGGACCGATCCTGTTCTCCATTGTGGTAACTACTACGTGTTGTTTGCATTCATTCACCAAATTATACAACGTGCACCATTGGAACCGCCTTTGCCAGTAGCAAAATATGATAATTGTTTTTTACCCTTTCATCAACGTGCGTTCTACATCGAATTGTGACTAATTGGGAATGGGACGCAAGCGTAGGTTGATCACCCTGTCGCTGGCCTTTGGGGAGGGTGTATAGTATGAAAGGCCGAAACACCCTAGGAACCAAAGGGTCACTAACGATGCGCTCCCCAAATTTCACCAGGCTCACTGTTCATGAACTCTTGGAAGTGCTTGCACAAAGGATAGTAACATCTCATCCTGTGTTTTTGGAATCTAACGTGCGCAGTCGGTCGCATGTTCCCGACTGTCACATTCCCTCTCTCACCAACCACTGCCATTTTCTGGACACATTCACGGATCCGACTTTTTCATACTCAGTGATGTTCTCTTAATCTCGCGTGCATTCGCTCACTGCTAAAGTCCTCTCGAGCGAAGCATGTTCCCATTGTTCACGCAGTTTGCGCTTTATCTGTTGACACGTGTCAACGTTCACATACCCAACTATTTTCACATATCCGCCTGGACCTCAGTCCCCAGCGAGTCCGATATGCGACATTGGACCGCAGTTACTTTTTGTTGTTGTGGTAATATTTGAAATGGCAAACGTTTAAACGGGGGGTGGGGGGGGGAGAGATGTGCCACTGTGTATACAATTGTAACAAAAAAAACATCAAACATACATTAGTGTCTTTGCAGGTGAATTTTATCCTCTTTGTAAAGATCATCAAAATCTTACTCTCCAAGTTGAAGGCACAGCAGTCAAAGTTTTCAAATTACAAGAGCAGGTAAATGGTGCGACTGCTGTGTGTGTGGATATACTACTTCTGTAGATGTGTGAATCTACTTCTGTAGATATGTAAATAGTACACCTGCTGTAGATGTGTGAATCTACGACTGCTGTGGATGTACTACTTCTGTAGATGTGTGAATCTATTTCTGTAGATATAAATGGTACACCTGCTGTAGATGTGTGAATCTACGACTGCTGTGTGTGTGTGGATGTACTACTTCTGTAATGTGTGAATCTACTTCTGTAGATATGTAAATGGTACACCTGCTGTAGATGTGTGAATCTACGACTGCTGTGGATGTACTACTTCTGTAGATGTGTGAATCTATTTCTGTAGATATAAATGGTACACCTGCTGTAGATGTGTGAATCTACGACTGCTGTGTGTGGATGTACTACTTCTGTAGATGTGTGAATCTACTTCTGTAGATATGTAAATGGTACACCTGCTGTA
Source organism: Lethenteron reissneri (assembly GCF_015708825.2). Lineage (NCBI taxonomy): Eukaryota > Metazoa > Chordata > Hyperoartia > Petromyzontiformes > Petromyzontidae > Lethenteron > Lethenteron reissneri. Next base: position 17,661 of record NW_026891449.1, read on the forward strand.
GATGTGTGAATCTACGACTGCTGTGTGTGTGTGGATGTACTACTTCTGTAGATGTGTGAATCTACTTCTGTAGATATGTAAATGGTACACCTGCTGTAGATGTGTGAATCTACGATTTCTGTGGTGTGAATATACGATGTGTGCTCTATAGCATAGCACAAATGTACACATTTTGTTTACCCAACTACTTGATATTAATTTCAATGTTATGATTAGCTAAATGTGTAATTGGAGCTTTTTTAAATGTTCTCTGCTCACGGTTTCACTTGATTACAATGCAGCATGGTGCCTCATTTCCAGGATTCATTACATCCACAAAATAGTATTACTTTGTGCATTGACTGGGTGCCGTGGATAATGGCAATCGTGAATACGAGGAGTTTCACCCCGATTACAAGGCAGGCATCGTCGCGGCAAACATGTTAGGAGATGCCCGTCTAGGCTATCCAGCCTTCTGTGGGGTCATGATCCAAAACAGACCCTCTCTGCCGGGAACAAATTGGGTTTGAAGAAGAACATGATGTCTTGCTGCAACCGTCGGCGCACTGGACTTGCGATCCAGGGGGGCCACGCCGGTTCAAGCTCCCGGCGTGGCAGCTGCTGAAATAATGTGGGGGGGAGGGCAAGTTTCTCAAATCCTCTGCTGCCCCCTCGCCCCAACTTCTGTCCACCCAGGGGTATACAAGGGTTCACCGCAGCTCGTCGATAGTCAGGTCACGTACGGGGGGGGGGGGTCAAGTGTGAGCACTGCCACCTCTTCCAGGATGTCTCGGCAGCGTGGAAGAGTAGGCCAAAACACCTCTAGTGGGGCGGTTTGGGGGGCTTTGTAGAGCTCCTTTTAGTGGAGACCCTTCCAGCAGCAGTGGCAGAGAGAAAGCAACTTCCAGTGCTGCGCTTTATTTTTTAAACCGTCGCGTGTTGCAGACTTGCCCGGTCGACGCTCACCCTGATTCCGCTTCTGGGCATCCACGAGGTTGTGTTCATCTTCCTCGCGGATGAGCATGCCACGGGAAGAACGCGCTACGTCCGCCTGTTCATTCAGCTCTCCTTCAGCTCCATTCAGGTGGGTGTTGTCAAGGTGCTGACGCTGATCTAGACATAGACACCAATTATTTCTGGAGAAAAAAAAAATTCGCGAAAAACCGCGCAAGCGTCATGTGCCTCTCAGGGTCGGAGTGGTGGCACAGCGGTGAGCGCGCTGCGCCATTCCACCCTCCCGATCACGGCTACCGTCAGTGGCCAGTGAAACCAGAATCGTTCTGCCCTTCCACTCGTCGTGACCTACCCGCGTTGACCAGCGCGGTGAAGTGCGCAACAAAAAAAACCGTGACGATGATGGCGTGCAAGAGGCCTTCATCCATTGGTGGATTTATAATGGCTGGAATGTATTTTATGTTATTTTGTAATCCTATCATCGGGTTATAATTTCACCCAAAACATTGATTTTGTTGTGCGGAAGTGGCTTGGCATGCTGGACCTGAAACTTCTCTGTTTAATTACAGGTGGGGCAGAAGATTATAGCTTGATGACGTGTACAAGACATATATTTAATAGATAGTAGTAAGAATAAATGTTAGAGTGTGTAATGTTTACTCTGCAAGGATACATGCGACTGACTTTCACCTTGGTGAAATACTCATTTCATGCTAAAATAAGGACACCTTTTGGGGACTGTGCCATTTCTATCCCTAAAATCAAATGCAGGAAAAATAAATTGTCTCCAACGTAAAAAGCTTGCCAACTACTTCACATTATGAGCAAGAGGTTAAAAAAACACAGTTAATAATATTGTGAACGTGTTTGTCTTTTTTAGGGCTTTTTTGTAGCGCTCCTGTATTGCTTCTCTAATGGTGAGGTAAGTGATAAAATACAGTGTTGTTAAATGTACAAAAAGCAATATAAAATACTTGCAATAGTCGAGAGTTCTGTGTACACCTATTTTTAAACAAACGTGGTTACAAAAGCCACTTGTGGTTCAGTGTTATATTGACTCACCAGCGGGAAGTACCCGGCGTTGCCCGGGTGAAAAAGATACACACACATCGACCCACACACACACACAAACACATCGACTTACACATTGCCTCATACAAAAAACCCAACACTCTAAAATACAGGGTTGTTAACTACGACCTTGACAAGTCAAACATTATTTCCCAAAAACGTCGTTACTAATTTACAAGTCATCAGCAGCAGCAGCACTCAGTGTTAATCCGCTGCTAGATGAAGGCTTTCCCAAGCCGCTACCGCCTCTCACGATCCTGGGATGTATAATACACCCAACCCAGCGCCTACACTCGAGATGACTCCATTGCTTCGTATCCTCGGTAAACTCCTCTTTTAATGTTGACAATCGGCCATCATTCCATGAAGAGGCATATTTTTTTCCTGCCCAAGTGCTTTTCCCGAGTTTAAATGGTGTCATTACCATGTGTATGTTCTCCAACTTTAAAAAGTGATAGGAAACTAACGTAATAATGCTTGCTCTCAGAGTAATGATGCCAGTTATTTACCCAAAGGGCTTGGTGTGCCTCGAGACCTTTTTCAGTGCGGTCCTCCAATTGGAATGGTTTGGCCAATTCCTTCAATGAGAGTTTGGCTTCATGTGATGGGGAAACTGGCAAACCCAGAGAAACATCCATCAAACATACAATCTGACCCAAGAAACCTCTATTATGGATGATATTGGTCGCGAAAGCCTCCTACGTGTTAGACTCGACAGGGGGTGACACCATTGGCATCTCGTTTCCACCTCGTAGCCGATGCTTAACAACCAGGCCCGGATTAAGGTTTCTTGTAGGCCCAAGGCACTTGAGTTTCGTTGAGCCTTCAGCGATTACACTCGACAGTTGATACTGCTGCTGCCCCACGTCGCTACTGTAGTGACTGACTTGGAGACGTAACTTCTTGGAGGAAATTCTTCAATTAAACACCGAGCACACTGTTACACACCTCTGCTGTTACACAACGCTCCGTCTCTCGCTTAAACGCAACTCTACACTATTGCTAGCCGACAACACAACGCTAGCCGTCCGAAACTGACGGCGCTGAACTAAGACAGCCAACTACTGCTAGCAGCCCAATTATCCAGTGGACGATGACAGCGACGAAGGCGACAGCAGCAACGAGGGGATCCCACTCCAAACGACAGCCCCGATCCCCTGCTCGGAGTCCCCTTTTATCCTGTTAGCGTGGCCTCACTCCGGCTCGGCCACGCCCCCCTTCTGGAACCTACGAGCGGGATCTCGACTTGTCCCCTCCGTAACCTTTACCCTAGATCCCTCTCGGGTCTGTCACGTGGCCTGCTGTTAGTCAGGGCTGCTTCACTCTGCAGATCCCCTTCCCTGCCAGCAGCCAGCGCTATGCTACGTAGTGACCAATTCTATGTCACGTCACTACGACTACCACCACTGTCACTCGCTAAAGCTGATAACAAACACAAAACTGTCTACGATCAAACATCGGGCAACAACGCCCGTCTTGTCTTCCCTTGCACTGCTCTCTATTGAGAATAAAAGATGGTGCGAAAAAGACCATTTGAAGATATTCTTGCAAATTTTTGAATGAAAGAAAATCTGGAAAAGTTAATCTCCGGCGTGAATTTCTCTCATCTGATAAAAAAAAACGATTAACGTTGACATGACTCTTCGTATATACACTGCCGATCCTTGCTATATTAATACATTTATTCAAGAAGATATCTTGGTTAAATTTTTATCATACATACATGTGTAGTGACGCAGCTCGGAGGCAGTAATACTTGGAGGCACTGATTTTATTGAACAAGCACCATCTGGATAACACACACCCTACGTGGGTGCACACTATTATTATTAAGACCGTCTACTGTGGGCGGCACTACTTAGAACAGTTGGTTGGCTGTCTGACTAGCAGCGCCCCGGGATGGTGAAGACGGAGACGGCGACGAGGAGATGGTGACGACGAGGACGAGAAGGTGACGACGACGATCTTGAGCAGCACGACAGCCCCGAGCTCCCACTCAGGGCCCCCTCTTACACTCCCGGCGTGGCCTCGCTCCACCCCGGCCACTGGAACCTGCTAGCGGGTTCCCAGGGCTTCGCGATGGGCCCCTTCTGTGACCTTTCCCCTAGAAGTCCCCATCTCGTGTCTGCTAACGCGAGTACTGCCGTACACCGCAGTTACCCTTTTCCGCCAGCAGTCAGCGCTTTACCACTACACATACATACATACGAGCAAAAACACGGGTCAATTTTTTTTCGGAAGTCCTTTAATTTTCGTAGGCGCTATGCACAGCGCCTCCTGTGCCTATTGGATAATACGGCCCTGCTTACAACACTGGTGAGTCTTGGTCATCTTCAGCCCAGGCTCTAAACCTGCTTACCTTTTGAGATATGATGAGATTGAGCACGTGTGGAGTAATTTGGTCTTCGGCACTTTGTCGTAATTATGTTTCCGTGAATGAACGTCAATAATTTTGTCGTAAAATTTCCCCAACAATATCCCGACTATGTTATCAGCGTCATGTCAAGAGATGACGTATATTTTATATTTGCTGCAGAGCAGTGAAAACCTTTGTATTACAGTGGCCCACAGAAGCAAATATCACAAAGCTACCTCTGAAATATCTTCAAATGACTTCTGGTCCATACAACAGAGGGCAGCGCCTTCCCATTCACTCTGCCTGTGATCGGTTCATTGCAAGGCAGTCGAACTGTTTTTTTATTGGCAGATCTGGAATTCAGCCAAATTAAGTGCAGAACCAAATTTGATTTGATAATTTTGAGTATTCCTTGTATGCAATTCGCATACAGATGTAACTTTTTTATATTTAAATAACATCAAATTAATTTAATTTCTGCAATGTCATTTACCGTGATTATCACCTTCATTGTACAACAAATCTTTAATTCTGCATAATTTCAACACAGCACGCAACTGTAGGAGCAGTGTGTGCAGAATCTTGGTCTTACTGCAAAGAGAATCACGAACGATCAGACAATGTCAATGCTTTATTGTACCGCACAGCCAAAGCACTTTGCCGTACGCTTACAATTGCACAAACATACTATTAAGTTAAAAAATAATATACTATTTCACAGCAATTACACTAGATAAAAGTTCTACAAATGCACAATGCCATTGTTTTTAGATATATCATAAAACTACAATTTTAACTGTAATAGAGACGGTATTTTGTTGTTGTTAAACATTTAAGTCTGTGTAGGCCGTAAATTAAGGGACAAACGTGAGTTTTATCAGCCTCAACCGTTGCTGTGATGTAACAAAATATTCTGCAGAAATTGGACTCTGCAGTTTTTCCACGGAAATGTCAGCGTCCCCCCCCAACCACCTCTGTAATGTTTGCATTAACCTGAGGTGATTTTCTCCTTGAGATCAGATAATCTGATAAACATAGCCAAAAATACCAGCTTAATTGTGTTAACCTACATTTTAATTGTGTTAATGACAGCTTGATGTTGCCATGTATCAGTAATATTTCAAAATGTATGGATTGTAAGCACTTACACAATATGGATTTTTTGCTGAGTATTCGATGCATTTGGTTTGCCCGTGGATGTGTTAATAATATGATTGACAAAATGATAAAGAGATTATGCAGATAGAGCCATCCAATTCAGGACTAATACATTCCCCGTGAGCTACTTATGGTATCTTTCGCTAAACTCGGATAAGTCGCCTCTCCTACTGATGCCTTAACTCACCGATATGATTAAATCCACATTTAGCTTATCGCATTTGATGTCATGCGTATGTAGGCCATCACCATTTAGGTCACATCCAAATTAAGTGTGCTCTGGTGAAACACTAGGATCCATGGGGAATATATAAAAGCAAAATTAATGACACCCAAAAGCCAAAACAACCTCTATCTTGGCAGGTCCAAAGCGAGTTCAAGAAAAAGTTGCATCTCTGGCACGTGAAGTCAAGGAAGGTAAATGAGCTGAAGTGCTCCCAAAGTTCCTTCACCTCCATGAAGAACTTCTCAATGGAAGGTGGCCAATTGTTGTTTGATCGGAGTGGGCTGTACGTTGGTAAGAAGCGCCCGTCCAGGGCAGAGCTCTTGCACAGCAAGGAAGCAAAGCGTCGTGAAGGCATGGGCAGCACCACCACCAACAGTAACCTGAGTGACAGTCAAGCAGTCATCGAAGACACAGTGTGAGATGTAGATCATACCACTTCAGCCCATATGACAAGGGTTCCGTTAAGCTACATCGTGCTGATGATATGGGGGGGGGGGGGGGGTTCCAATTTGTTGGAATATACAAAAACATATCCCGGAAATGTGGAATTGGATGTTTAAGAGTGTGTAAATATTTATATGAAAATTTAAGGGGGTTTTTTTTGTTTTGCTCAGATGACCAATTATAAAATTTCGTGTGATTTATTGTTTATTTAAAGTCTTAATTCTACCTTTGCACTTAAGCGTAAATGTTTGAATTCAAATGTAAATTGCTTTTAATTACTTAATCACATTAATGATGTTGTTCAATTACAGTTAAAACAAGCTGTGTGTATCTAAATAGTGATCATCACACTCGCTACTGAGCTGGGTTTATTTGCATTGACGTTGGGTTCCCTGTCATCAAATAACAAAGTGTACCATTTACCATGAAATATAAGCGACAGTGCTCGCCGACGCGACTCAGGATTGGGCCAATGGTGCGTCACCATCGGAGTCAAACCGCATGAGACAGACGTCCGAATTCCCATTGCGTCCGTTGCTCGTGTTCGTCGCGTCCGTGAGGTGTGTGGAGGTGAAACAAAGACCGTGGTAACGTTACCCTCCGCCTCGCCGCTCCTCCACCGCGCACTCTACTTGTGGCTGTGCAGCTTTTCATATTGGATGAGCCGCAGTATCTCGATGTTTTTTAACCCCTGCCACAAATTCTCCCTCGGTGATTTTATCTGCAAACGAGATTTGTGTGTGTGTGTGTGTAAAAGGCGTTTCGAGACGATCTCCTTGAGGAGCCCCCACCACCACGTGATGTTAACTGTGGTGCAGGGTCAACTCAGGACCAACACACACAACGCACTCCTGCTGAAATATGCACGAGCAGTAACAACAACCAGCGCCACTGCATTATTATTTTAAAGCTTATTACAAGTTGAATTGCCAGGGTTGGGGATTTCACATTTTCTTTTTTGCGAGATTTGGCTTTTTTATGGCTCTGGTGGAAAAAAAAATGTTTTGCCATATGTTAGCCCTTAAGGGTTTTCTTGAAAATATGTGTGTGAAACCTTCTCCAAACAGCCTGAGCATGGCAAGGATATTGGCATACTTTGCCTGACAGAATGACAACACATTTGTTCCACATATTCTGCACACAGCTTTGTGACAGCTAGTCTCAAAAAGGTGTGAGATTGTGGTATCTGTGTTTTTTGTAGTTGTATTACATCGGCAGCAGAAATGACAAGGCAATTGGACACGGGTTTCATCCTTGTTTGAATTCACCAGTGAGTACATCCACCATTATTTCATACTTCCACCATTTGTGCGTGGGGTACGTTTTATCCAAATCCTGCTTCCACACAGTGGGGACAAAACCTAGCACTGTTGAGTTGCCTTATGATTCTAAATATATAAAAATAATAATAGGCAAAGCTTCAGCCCTTTTGAGCTGGTGGCTATTTTAAGGCTGTGTGCAGATTGCATGCATGAATGGTCATGTCAACATCATAGCATGCAAAACGTGTGTGTGCCCTGTCTTGTTGTCTTGACACGCGTTTTGTGTTATAATGATTGTATCCGGTCTTCTCGTTCAATGCTTAGCCTCTCTGGCTGGCGAGCATACCTCAAAATGTATAGTTTCCATAAAAAAAACCATAATGCCACTTTACTTTTAAAAAATCTACTTTATGGATACATATTCTTAGGTTTTTTCGGTAAAGTCACTTAGGTAAAACATTAAAATTAATAAATTTTAAGAATATGAATCCTTGCAGTCACGAAAGCTTCAAATCTAGAATTTATGGATACAATTTCACGATGATCAGCCTCTTGATACTCACTTGCTGCTCATGACAATACAGGGCCCAAAACGCCTGAAATGTGACTTGTTAGTAACTGGGAGCAGGCTTTGCACACTTTCTAGTACCTTTATTGTCACAGTCTTCCTACAGTTTCTGGAAATGAGAATGGCATTGGAAGAGCTGGTGTGCTTGCATTCACCCCAGAGTCTCAAAAACCAAATTGCAGGAATAAATCAAATACTGCCCTCCAAATTCGAGGGCCTCAATCTCAATTTTAGTTTGTAAAATCGAATACAATATTGTACTATTTAGATTCAGCCCAATTACAATCCCCAGCTACCAAACTTTTGTAGGTGTAGGTTTTAAGAGAAAAATCGAGATAAACCAAACTTATGTTCTCTAACAAACAAAATATTGGTTTTAACGATAAGCACAGATGTGACTATTTCGTCGAGTTTCAGCGTTCCATCCCTTCTAGAACACAATTTACATTCAGTCAGCACTCACTTATGTTCAGCTATATGTATTAAATGACAAGGTGTATGGATTTAGAAATATCAGAATCTACAGTGATGTTAATCTATAGAATCTACAGCGATGTGAATCTGATGTGCATATATAAAATGTATAGTAATGCGACTACGTAATCTAGAAAAGTGTGACTGTATAACATATAGCGGTCATCTACGGCGGTGTGATTGTATGGAATCTAATTGGGGAAAAAATGTCCGTTACCCTGAAGTAATTTTCGGTGAAACATCACTCTTACGGGAATAGTAATGGCGATTTAAAGAACATTTAATATTTTAGTTGAGCGCTGAGCATCGTTAAGTGTTGCTCACCGTTTTCCTTTTTGCCAAAAAACTTCCACAGCTTCTCTGTTCGTTTTTCAGGAGAGTTTTCGTCTTCCGGCAAGGTCTTTTGCTCTTGCAGTGGAATCATCTTAAATATCGCCTGAAAACACACACACACATTTTAAAGTAGAAATACTTTACTCTACCACAGTAGGTGGCTGGACCAAAGCAGCCACAGTAAGATTGATGAAAAATATGTGCGAATTTTGGTGCACATTGTATCATTGTGTATTTTAGTATTCATGTATGTTGAACTGCTTCTTGGTTCTTTCGGTAAAGTCACGTAGAAGGGAAATAATAAAATAATAAAACATTCTAAATAAAATAATAAAATAAATTTCTTTCTTATTTTATTACTTCCCTTCTCCGTGACTTTACCGAAAGAACCAAGAAGATGATTCCCTGCAGTCACGAAAGCTTTAAATCGAAAAATATGTTGAACTTTTTTGTGTTTGTGAATGTTGAACTGCTTTTGCACCGTACGTATCCAACCGTGCTATTATTGTGAGCAGTATAAAAAAATACTCCACAAATACTCCACAAATCTGTCTGTCTGCCTGATGATGCTAGTTGTAATTACTGGCGAAACGTCGTACTCGGATTGTAAATGTTGTGGATTTTCCCTCCAACACACCGGTGTGCTGTACTAGTAACGAATTGGCACGTTCTGTTTACGCGAAAAACCTTCCTAATTGGCTGTGTCGGGTGGTGGCGGGTTTAACGACACATTTATATTTGCGATCTAACCCAAAAATAACCCTGTATTATGGATTAGAAAAAAGTATTTTGCTGTGTTCTAGTTTTGTCTTAAAATCACTGGTATAATTTTTTTAAATACACATATATATGACGGCTACACTCTGTTACGTATCTGTATGTTCCATATCATAATAAATAATTGAAATGTGCTGCGATTTGTCAATCTACTGCTGGATAAACAACTCCAGGGGGTTGTTTGACTATGCCTACATGTGCCTCTATATGTTACACATACGTTAAACATCCCCACGATTGCATCACCCAACATGTACCAAATCGTGTCAAATATTGGAAGCTAAGGAGGTTGGAGGCCCAGTGGCCAAATTAATCGTTACAATATTCACTGGGAACAGAATTTAGGATTTTTTTGTTCAACTATCCTTTGCGATATTATATTCTTGGTTCTTTCGCTAAAGTCACGTCGAAGGGAAATAATAAAATAATACAAATAAAACAATTAAATTCTCACGACGTTTCGATTGCAACACAGCAATCATCATCAGGTGTGAAAACCACAGCAATAAAATTTGAAAAAAGTGGCGGGTTTTTTTTCTTGCTGTGGTTTTCACACCTGATGATGATTGCTTGTGTTGCAATCGAAACGTCGTGAGAATTTTATTGTTTTATTTGTATTATTTTATTATTTCCCTTCTACGTGACTTTACCGAAAGAACCAAGAATATGAATCCCTGCAGTCACGAAAGCTTTAAATCGAAATTCTTTGCGATGTTGTGGCTTTTATATTTACAGGAAACTCTTGGCGCATTACGCTTCTCAGTCGCACTTTCAGATGGGCGAATGCTGAAGTGTCGGCGGCTCTGAAAAGTCGTTTAAAAATCAGGATGGGCAAGGGCCATTAGGTTGTTGTGCTCCCTGCCTCAGGGACTCAGAACTCCATCCCGAGTCACGTCAGGAATACAGGCACCCTCAATTGTAAAACAACCAAAACATATTTGGTTGCATAAGCTTATCCTTGAATTTTATTGAGCATAAAAAAATCTTCGTTTTCTTGGGTCGGTAAAGTCACGTAGAATGGAAATAATAAAATAATAAAATAAAACACAATAAAATAATTCTCACGACGTTTCGGCCACAACGCAAGCAGCCGTCCTCAGGTGGAGAAGAGGTCTGTCTTCTCGACAGGTCTGTCTTCTCGACAGACCTGTTCTCCACCTGAGGATGGCTGCTTGCGTTGTGGCCGAAACGTCGTGAGAATTATTTTATTATGTTTTTTTTTATTATTTTATTATTTCCATTCTACGTGACTTTACCAAAAGAACCAAGAAGATGAATCCCTGCAGTCACGAAAGCTTTAAATCGAAATTTTAAAAAATCTTCGTTATTTTAAAAACATTTTATAAGTGCCCTAGGCGAAATAAGGAACTTACCGTGACTATCTCCAGCACCTCGGCTTTGTTGATGGTTCCGTTTCCATCGATGTCGTACAGAGAGAATGCCCACTCGAGCTTGAGGTCGATCTCGCCCGAGGCGGTGAGATGCAGGGCCACCACGTACTCGCGAAAGTCGAGCGTCCCGTCCCCGTTGGCGTCGAAGGAGCGAAAGACGTGCTGGGCGTACTTGGTGGCGTCTGCGTTTGGGAAGAACTTGGAGTAGATCTGCTCGAAGCGCTCCCTGGAGATCCGGCTGTCCGGAGACTCTTTGAGGAAGGTGCTGTACCAGTCGGCGAGCTCCTGCTCCGAGTAGGCAGTGTTGAGCTTCAGGTCATCGAGCAGCTCCTTCGAAATTGCCGAGCTCCTGTTATTTCCCATTTTAAGAGGGGGCTTTTTTATTGTTGTTGTTGTTCAAATCTATATAATTTTTCACCCCTTGAAAATGTTGCAGTGTTATGATTGTCGGGTGACTGCTACCCCCTTGAGTGTGTGCGGCCACTCGAGGTCAGCTGCTGCCAGACACACGCTCTGTCTCCAGTGCTGCGCCTGGATTTGGTGGATTTTATACCGCAGGTCGATCCGATTAGGATTGCCGGAGATGAATCAGCGGTTTGTCGCTCTATTCCGTTCAGGTAATTAACCGTGTGGACTATAATAGCATTGCGATTTTAATTTGGGTAAGTGACCACGTGGCTGGGCCACCACGGGCAAGCGGCAAAGAGGGCCCAGTTTTACAGCCAACGAGACCGTGCTGCGTAAGCATCATCAGCAACACATTGTGTACGATACGTATAATGGAAGCACGCACAGGGCGGATGTTAATCCACCGCTAGAGGATGCCGGTTAAGGGTCACCCGAGCAGAGGTCACTGGTCAGTGCAGCTTGGTGAGGGGGGGGTGCAGGATACCGTTGTGGAGTTAGTTTTTTATTCGCGCTGCCCATCTACTGCCCACAATGGCCACTTCGCCTCTTCGATACCGCGGTGATTGCCCGTCGAGGCGCTGTCCAGGCTCAACCCTGATGAGCTTCCGAGGCGCGGCGGCATCGGGCGCACCCTGGGTGATTTGATCGAACGCAAAGTGCGACAGAAGCAATTGCCGTCGCGACTGTTAAGTGCGCATGGCCCGTCTGATGTTTCGTGCATACACGTACGGCCACTTTGTTAATCCACCGCTGGTTGAGGGGGCATCTCCCCGTGCCGTGCAGGTTGCGGTGGTTATTGAAGCAGAGTTCTCTGTGCTGGTTGGCGTGGCTGAAGGAGGAGTGGAGGAGAGATGCGGGAGGGTAGGAACGCAGCACTCTGCTGTAGTGACCTCCGCTGTCCACAAAGCCCTGTACGGTGTACAACAGATAATCTAATGAATGCCAACCTTTTGTCAATCCACTGCTGGATGAAGGCATCTCCATGCAATGTCCGCCGTGGAGGTTATGTAACCATACTTCGTCATGCTGGTAAGTGCGGGTTCGTGGTTGCGATAGCACTCACCGCTGATGTTAACCATGATCCACAATTGAACGTGGTTCAGAGTGCAATGTGCTGACCACTGCACCATCACTCACTTATGTAAAAAAATATGGTACAATGCATTAACACTTTCTATCGGTTTATAAAATTGCTGGGAACATTTTTTTTATAATTTGTCAATTTTCCAAAAATGCTTTGACGCATTGACTCATTGATGCATTGACTCATTAACGCATTGCTTTTCAGTGACAATGTTTAACTTTTAAAAATACATTTTCAATTCCACCGCAGGCATCTTAAAACTCTACGATTCACCAAACCCCCCCCCCCACACCTTCACAGCCCCCACTCTTCCCCATCGCAATCGCGGATGGCGCCCCTAGTATAATCTCAACAAACCCACAGGCAACCCGCCTGCAGTCAACCCACGGATATCGCCAGCGTTGGTCAAGGTGACGGCTCTTTTGCTATCGGGAATGCACGGAGAAGAGTCAGTCCGGGAGAGTGTGCCGATGATTAATGAGCAAGTAGGTCAAGAAGTTCGAGGCAGGGTATCGAGGCAGTGGTTTTAGTTCCAAGCTTTGCATTGCGTCTCTACTTGTCCACGATGTGCGGTGGCGAATGCTCGCTCACTCTGCGACGGTTAAAGAGAGTCAGCTGCCCGGTATGTTTCCAGGCCGTGTTGGTCGGCGTGAACGCATCGGAGAGAGCCGCATGCGGAATAGCGACAAACCCTACGTGTGAGAGTCAATAGAGAATTGCTTTGTGGTGGCACATTGGGTAGTTCAGGCCAAAAACACTGCCCAACATTTAAACACGAGCAAGGCACGTACGTCTCGCGCGGTTGGGTCACCGTCGCGCAAACTGAAATGGCACGGCGAGGTCTGAGCCTGGTTGTGATGAACCCAGGCAAACAAGCGCCATGGCAACACAGCTCGAAGAACAAGTGTGTGATCTGGTCTTTTTTTAAACTGCAGTCCCCTCCTAATGGTGACTTTCTGCGTGCCAGTCATCTGTTAAGGCAATTGCAGGGCTGTACTTTTACCTATGCATGTGCCACGTGTGCTACAGTCAGATTCTTCTCCAGCTTTAGCCACATCCGTATACGTTTTGTTACCATGAACAAATGACGTGGCTTACATGCGCAAATGTAGACTGCATGCACGTACATGTAGACATCAAGCAGCACAGACGCAATACTCTGATCAGAGTTGTGAATAGCGGGATGCTATTTTGATTAAAGCAAGATTAAAAGCAAATTAAATTATGCTGGTCAACCAAAACATCATTTGAACGACACCTTATTGCATATAAAACGCATTAAAGCAATCCCCATGTTTAAACATTCTGATTTATAACACGACTGTATAGTTAGTCAAGTGGATTAATGAACTAAACATTTTATATGGTGTTTTTTTGTGCTTAATTCATCGGGCTCTTTCAAAAACGGTGGCTGACATAAACATAAACGATTTGGAAAAAAAATTGCCAATGCAACATAGCGGGAGAGAAAACATTTCCAAAATAAGTTGGGTACTGGTGCAAGTAAGCTCAGCGTTTTGATTTAATAGGCACATACACAACACATTAGCCCGCTGTTTCTCTACATCGCGAGATGTGGTGGCATTTAGACGTGGTAGAAAAGCACTTATTTGTATAACCCCGGCTCCACTTTCAACCACCCACGACTCCACACACGATAATGTGTGTGGAGTCGTGGGTGGTGCAGTGAATAGCGCACCCTGCTGTACAGCCAGCAACATAAGTTCGCATTGCAACCGTGGCTCATGTCAGTGACGAGTAAAAGCTGAGCCAGTCTTACCCCCCTTCTCCCCTTCACTAAACCGCACTGGTCAGTAGTGGTGAAGTATGGTCAAACCCAATGGTTCTACGTGGTGTGAGGAATCATTCACTTAACAGTGGAATCACAAAGGACTACTATGATTATATCATTTCTGAACCATTTCCACGTTTGTTTCATTCAACTTGTCGAGGCAAAATAATGGTGTGGCACTCAGAATCAACATGCAAACCTTTCTGTAAAGTGTAATTTTAAAAGAAAGTGTCCGAGCACTGATTTGCCACGCTATTACTAAGCAGTGGGGTTTTGTTTTTGCATCATCTGTGCAGGGGTCTGGCTAATTGACGTGCAGCGTTGTGGGATGCTATATGAAATTACATTATTAGTAGTAGTAGTATTGCCATTCCCTCACCATCGTGCTGACTATAAACGGGCCAAAGATGTTAACTTAAAAATAATAATAACACCGCGGAAGCAGTGCTACGTTGCGTGCGTGTGTGGAATGCACAGAAAGCACGGACGCTTCAATTATGGTCAATATTTAAAGGGTTTTTTTATGTGCGAAATGTGGCTAAGAGGAAGAATTATGGCGCACCCCTATCTCGCCGAGGATAATAGGAATTGCTGCAAAGGAACAGTACGCCCCGAGGCCAATGCATTATCACGACCAAGTTGCCACGGTGTTATATTTACTGCAGCAGGGTCCCATGTTTGGGTTTTCGAGGCACACCAAGCGGCATTTCCAGAGGCGCTTCTGGAAATGCCATGGTGAGTGGGATGCGTTTTTTTTTTAAATCGAGTCTCCTCCGTATATTTTCTTTACCGAGGCGACGTGCCGTTGCTTGCACGTGCTTGGCAGCATGCAGGCAGCTATAGTGCGACACCAAGCCGTGTCAATGGAGCTCATTTAGCCAAAGAACTGGAGCAGTGTATAGGCAATTATGTTTTAACATATACACTGGATTCATGCTCTGACGGTACACGCATCAAATTGTGTGCACGTTCAGATGGATGATTTACTATTCATAAACGTACTCTTTGGTCCTTTCGGTAAAGTCACGTAGGTGAAAAAAATAACTAAATTAAATCACGACGTTTCGGAGGCAACACACGCTTCCGTCATCAGGTGGGACAACCACAGCAAAAAAAAATCTATAATTATTCACCCCTGCAGCGACTAGAGCGCGCCACAATGTAAAACCAACACGACGCTTCTCACATCGAATTGTGACCCCCCCTCCCCCCCTTGAATCACTGCGATTCGGCAACTCGTCATACAGAAAGCATCGTTCCGTTGTCATTCAATCCACTGCTGGATTGCTGGTCAATGCAGACCGGTGAACGTGGAGCCCAAGATCCGTTCAGACATCACTTCTTCACTGGCATCAGCCGCGCTCGCTGTGCAGTTCTTATATGTTCAGCGTTGCACATGCAACGTGATGCAGATAGCTGCATATATCGCGGGCTGTGCATTCGCTGCTGTGTCGACCAAGAGAAGCATTACAGCTTACACCAGACTCAAGCTAAGCCACCTCCAACTTACTATGCCGTGTCACATCTCACTGCCTGACCATCCTATAGCTCCACTCCGGATCTCCCCTGGGTATAGACACTTATCCTTTTCCTTATTCCACATTGTTATTCCACAACTCCGTACCACCCTCCCCGCTCCTGCTTTATTGAATGAACACGTGCAGTGTGTCGAACGTATTTGTGTCTGGCACATTGCTTTGTTTTACGTACTTTAATGTTTTCCACAATTTTATTTAGATTTTAAACTTTCGTGACTGCAGGAATTCATATTCTTTGGTTCTTTCGGTAAAGTCACAAAGATAGAAAAATAAAAATAAAAAATAAAGTGAATAAAAATAAAAACAAAAACCACGATGTTTCGATCGCAACATAAGCGGTCGTCATCAGGATAAGGGGGGTTTGCCTCTAAAGGCAAACTGTTTATAAAATCAAGATTACTACTCTTAGGTTTTGTCGGTAAAGTCACGTAGGTAAAAATAATAGAAATAATAGAAATAAAATAATAAATCACGACGTTTCGGAGGCAACACAAGCTTCCTTCATCAGGTGTAAACAGGCACAGCAAAATAACTGTAGTGGGAGTTATTTGTGATGGGGCATTAATATATAGGGTAAGAAGACGAGGGGGGAGGAGCCAAGGGAGACGGGTGCAGGATGTGGGGGGGGGTTAGAGATGGGCGTAGCCCAAGTGTGTCAGCAGCATGTGCGGGGCAGCTGATGTTAATGTGGGAGAAACAACGAAGCCGGCAGTGGGTCTCCACCAATCAAAGGGCCGCCAGGCAATCATTGCACCTCGCTCCACACACACCCACACTGCGCTGACGGTGGAGGTTGACAAGAAAACACAAATCAAGTCATGACTCAAAGTGGTTGATGACATCTTTCCAATGATTGCTGAGTTTATAACCATCCTCTCGGTTGAAATGGTGTCTGTACATATGTATGGCTTCATGAACGAATCTTTGTTGATAGCCAGTGGGCTTCTAAAGTACCAATCTTAGATAAATCAATTTTGCGTGAGCCAGCCGCATTAAAATAATGATCAGCCACGGCAGAAGTATTGGTCCTACCGTGTTTCAAATCTGTCTTATGTTCACGAACACAGTCCGTGACATGTCGTTTAGTTTCCCCAATGTAACTGCTGCCGCAAGTACAGCTTAGTTAGTAGACGCCGGGATATTGCATGTCCGGAATCTTGTCCTTCACAGATGGGATCAGATCACAAATTTTATGTACTGTGTTAAATCGGACCTGGATCTTGTGTTTGTTCATAATTTAGGAAATATGTTTGGTTACCCCTGCTATGTATGGCAAGGTGATGGTTTTGATTGGATCCTCAGATGGCTCCTTCCTCACGGTTGGGGTGATGGCTTTGCGGATTGTGTTGTCAGAATATCCATTCGCCTTGAGAGCTTGGTGTACGTGTTTGAGTTCACTGGTTAGGTGTTCATGGTCGGAGATAAATTGAGCTCTATGGTGTAGCGTTTTGATGAGGGAATTCTTCTGGGATGGATGGTGGTGGAATGGATGGTGGTGGGAATCACCACCACCATGTGTTGCTATCGAAACGTCGTGGTTTTTTTTTTGTATTATTTTTATTCACTTTATTTTGTATCATTATTTTTCTATCTACGTGACTTTATCGAAAGAACCAACTAATAACATTTTATTTCGGTTGTGCTCTCCACAGCGAATCAGAACGCTCGCAGAGCAGTACCCCATATTAGAGAACACCGCACGGAAAGGTGACATTATAGAACTACTCATGAGATTCGATTGGTCATGTGACCCATTTTATCAACAATGCAAGGCGCTCCAATGTTTCGCTGCAACCGAGAAAGGTGCGTTGCATTGAAAACCATTATTATTTAATTCCCAGCGCTCAAATGTATCCAAAATGTAATTAAACACCAAATGTCATATGATGGGGTTTTTTTTGGGGCAGCCCATGGTGACTATGCGGTGCGGTTTTTGTTGATAGTATTGCACGATTTTCAATTAACGTCTTTCAAGGAATCAATGTTTTCTTTGTCAACCTCGAACTTTACTCAAACGCTAACTTTTGATTTAATGTTAAACCAATAGCTTAAATTACTTTGTCCGCAGCATTTCAACTATAGTAACCAAAAGTCAACATTGCTGACATAGGAATGCAGAGGTGTCGTCTGGATGGATATTGACTAAAAGTACAAATCATGATGAAGTAATGCCTTTGTTTATTCAGGAAAGCCTTACTAAGTGTCTGAACACTTTAAAAGAAAAAAAAATCCCACCCAAGATCAGAACATATGAATGTCCTCTATATTTAAACGCAAATGCTTGTAGGACGCAGTGAATTAGGAGAAACATCTTAAGAATGATTCTACATAAACCGCCCCAGACATAAAGTAGGGTACGGGGGCTCAGGAGGGGTGGCGGTGGTGGTTCGCGTGCTGTGCTACGAATCCCACAATCTGCGTTTGATTCCCAACCAATTGCAAGTGACATTTGCACCATTCACAGGCCCATCCCTTCACCAACCAGCGTGGTGAAGTGGTCACTCAGCAATCAATTGACAAAAGGGCTGTAAAGTATGATATTACATCATAATTATCCATGGTCAGTCCACTGCTCGATGAAGAAGGGCTTTCCAAGCCGCCGCATTATGACCACACTGTATAATAAATAGACACCTCAGTTGTGTTGGAGTCTAGTTTGCGATCTCGCTTCGTCTCTTGTGGGTTCTGTAATCTACGCCGGTGCTGCAAGATAAACACAAAGATCCCCGTGTAGCCTGTAACAGACTGTTGGGACAAGTGCTGTTCGCGAGCACTATGAAGGCCGGCACAGCACACAAGGGGGTGAGTGGCCAACACACCCGGCCGCTTTTGTCTCCCTCGTGGCGATGTTTACACACGCACCTGGTACTTATTTGAGGCTGAGTCGACCTATTGGAGGCCCAGGGCCGGTTCAGATAATCGTCACTGGTGTTGGCTGTGAGCGGTAATCGGTCGCGGGTTCGTAGCGCAGCATGGCGTGACGCGCTACACCACCGCTGGGGCTGCGCCCAGAATGGCCACGACAAAGCACGTGGAGAGAGGTCCCGGAGGATTCACGTGAACATG
>NW_026891450.1:0-8748 GCF_015708825.2 Lethenteron reissneri
TGCAGCTTTCTGTGCGTGAAGATGTTTAAGCCAATTAATGAGTGCGTGCTCATGCATGTGGAAGGCGCGTGCAAGGGGCAACACTCTATCCCGCACAGAAGGGACGGTACCAGCGCACCTCGTGGCGGCTGCTGCTGCTGCCTTCCATCTGTGGTTCCTCCTCTCGTTCGCTCTCTCCCTTCGAGAGTGCACAAATAATAAGTACAAGTTCAAGTTATTATTATAAAAAGACCTGTAAAAAATGTTTTCATGCAATGAACAATATCCCTGCTTGGGAAATTACGGTACGACATTCTGCCTGACATTCTGCCTGGCATTCGTGATGGCAAATCCCAAAAGGGCCCTCTCACCTGGATAAATAAAGGGCCTCAATAATCACTCAAAGAGAATTACATTAAAACAAAGCATGGAATATTAATACCCCAATTAGTACAATTATCACTATTATTGCCCAAGAAATGTATAATAATTAATGTAACAGTAATGACATTACTCAAAAACCATAAAAATGTATTTAATATATGTACATAATATATTACCGCGGTGTAATGGTTGGGGCACTGGACTTGCAATACAGAGGTGGCCGGTTCGATTTGATCTCTCGGCACAGCCGTCGAGAACCCACGGGGCAAGTTTCTTAAATCACCGCCCCCCCTCCGCCCCCTCATCTGTCCACCCAGCAGTTTGAACAACGAGAACAACAACAACTGCCGTTCTGGCCGTGACATCACCACGGCGACTGTGCCAGGCCAGGTGCACTTTGAGGCCACGTGAAGTGTCGAAGGCCCTCTGGCAGGAGGTCACCGGACAGACCCAGCAGGTGCCATGGGTGAACTGAGTAGACTGACAGATGCACCAGCTGTGCCCCCTACTGTGCCAACTCACTGCGTTTTAGCTGCCCTGCGCTCCGCTCGTTGTTGTGAGCGTCGCTGCTCTGCCCTCCATTGTTGCTGGAGGTGTCTGCCTCCAACTGCCCCAGAAGCAGCGTCCTTCAAGAGCCTCATCCACAATAATGAGTACAACTGCTGTCAGCTGATCAGCAGATTGCGCGCAGTGGGTAAAGCGTGGGTACACCCACGTCTTCCAAGACGTCTGGGCAGGGTGGAAGAGTAGACCAAAATACCCTCCAGAGGGGCTACTCCGGAGCTCGAAGTGGAGGCCCTTCCGTCAGCGGTGGCGTGAGCAGGCAGTTGCAGGGCTGCACCTTTGCCACCTTTAACAACATCCGTATTTTGGAAATGACTGCGCGAGTACGCTCGGCCTAATTGACAACTAATCTCGATGGGCTTCTCACGTGGATAAATAAAGGACCTCAATTATCACTCAACAATAATTAGAATCACCAAAAAGCACGGTAATTAAACTCTGCAATTTGTACTATTTTTATTATAATTATTACTCCGCGTGATAGTAATAAAATTAATAATGGTAAATATATAAAGGAACAACATGAATCATAAGTCATCGTCGTAGTGTGTGTGTGTATATTTATGCAGCCTTAATTTCAGCCGGGTCTTTCTGGGTTGGTGATGACCGGTTCAGTATTTACACTCGCGACGACGCTTCAAGCAAAATCTCTCTTTCCCTCTCACGCTTCAAGCAAAATCTCTCTTTCTCCTCTCACGCTTCAAGCAAAATCTCTCTTTCTCTCTCTCACGCTTCAAGCAAATCTCTCTTTCTCCTCTCACGCTTCAAGCAAAATCTCTCTTTCTCCTCTCACGCTTCAAGCAAATCTCTCTTTCTCCTCTCACGCTTCAAGCAAAATCTCTCTTTCTCCTCTCACGCTTCAAGCAAAATCTCTCTTTCTCCTCTCACGCTCAATCAAGCAAAATCTCTCTTTCTCTCTCACGCTTCAAGCAAAATCTCTCTTTCTCCTCTCACGCTTCAAGCAAATCTCTCTTTCCCTCTCACGCTTCAAGCAAAATCTCTCTTTCTCCTCTCACGCTTCAAGCAAATCTCTCTTTCTCCTCTCACGCTTCAAGCAAAATCTCCCTTTCTCCTCTCACGCTTCAAGCAAATCTCTTTCCTTTCACGCTTCAAGCAGAATCTCTCTTTCTCTCTCACGCTGCTTGCTACTCGGCTGTATTGGAATATGGATCATCAGCATAAGGCACTAAAACTAGATTACAAGGGTACGCTTATCAAAAAGAAAATAATCATCATCAATTATCGTACTCGATATTCCTGCAATCACTATGAATAGTTCATTTAAAAAAAAATACCTCACAAGGACAAAAATAATGCGAGATGGATGTGGCGTGCCGAAGTCGTGCCCGAGTGGCGTGACACGAGTGTTGTGGCCGCTGGTGCCTCCCGCTCGGCGGCCTCGTGCCACCCCAGCGACGCGGTGACCCAGACGTCAACCAGCGAGACGCTTAGCCCTGTCGGGGGGGGGGGGGGGTGCTGCCCTGCTATTGCCTGCTCACTCGACTGTCAGCAGAAGGTCTCCCAACCACGCGAGGAAGCTCTAAGACGGCACCTTTGCACGCGCCTTGGAAGGAGTGGGAGCTAGGCACACTTTACCCCACCACACGCCGCACTGCGGTGTGCCCGGTCGCACCCGCTGCGGTGGATAGAGGCGGAGGGGATCGAGAAACTTGCACCGTCGTTTGGACTGCCACGCCGGGCGATCAAACCGCGGACGTCTCAATTGCAAGTCCATGGTGCGAACCGTGATCACACTATGGCAGGTATCTCAGGATAGACAAAGACAAAGAATCCCCGTGTTGCCTTGACAGATGTCAGGGCAAGTGCTGTTGGCGAGCTCCTATGAAGTCCGGTGGCGATGGTTACTCACCGCACCAGGTACTCATTTGAGGCTGAGTCGACCTAGAGAAGGCCCATGACTGGTTCGGATAATCATCACTGGTGTTGGCCGTGAGCGGAAATTAAGCTCGGGTCGCCGGGTAGCGTAGCACGCTAACCACAGCGCCACCGACCCCCACAGGAAACGCACATGTACACATATGTATGTATATACACACCGTTAATACTTAAAATCCACAGCAGCACAACACACCATTGCAAAGAAGACGACAAAAAAAATCTGTTTACCAACATCTGATCAGTCAAAGTGGCACCGCTGCCTGCCTGTAATACCTCCCGTCTGCTCGCATGTGCCTATCGGACGCGTAACTGGATATCTGGACAGATGACAGCTTCCCAACTGCTGCTGCTGCTGCCGCGCTGATTGCCACTGCAAAAGCCGCACGCCGCTTCGCTAGGAACGAAGCGCGCACACGAGGAATCTATTTCGCTCTCTCGCTTGGTCGGGCCCCTCTGAGGGAAGGAGAAAAATTAAACAAAGGCAAGATGCGGCTTGGCCCAATGGAATTTCGCACAGGTCACTCATCATCATCGTCATCACCACCAGCAGCACCAGCAGCAGCCACGATCAGTCCGCTGCTGGACGAACGCCTCCCTCCTCAAGCTGTCGCCACCTCTCGCCGCTTCGCGATGCGTCGCCAGCCCTCACCTGCCGTCCCGTGGCTCCGTCTCCGCGGCGGACGTCCTGGCGGCTGCCGCTCAACTGCGAGGACAGCGACCGAGTGGCAGTCACAGGGGGCGCTTTGTAGTGCCCACTGGTAACGAAGCCACTCCACCGGCTTCGTTACCAGCGGCTAGAATCCAGACGCGAACCCAGCGTTTCAGTGTGAACTCTCTCGCCTGGTATGCAGGAGGTCGTGGGATCAATCCCGACCCTAATACCTGCAACATTTGGAGTTTGCGCATCTCTATCCCTGTAGTCGCGTGGATTTTTATCTGGGTCTTTTGGTTTATCCCCCACATTTAGAATCAATTGAGTTCAGAGCATTTGTCTGCTATACATTTCCATATGATGAGCTTTCGTGACTGCAGGAATCCATACTCTTTGGTTATTTCGGTAAAGTCACGTAGGTATAAAAATAAATAAATCACGACGTTTCGGGCGCAACACAAGCGTCCGTCATCAGGTGGGAAAGCATGGCCTGCTTATACCTACATAACTTTACCGAAAGAACCAAAGAGTATGATAAGCCACTTCGTTAAGCCATCAATTGTAGCCATGTCGCTTCTGTAAAGAGCTACTGTATATAGCTCAGTAGGTCTTACCTGGTCAAATAAAAAAAAGTTTAGTTTTTGTAGTTATCCTGCACTTGAGAATGGCCGTGTACAAGGGAGCGGCGTAGCGAGACACACGCACGGAGAAGTGGCCCCGTGACGTGGCCCCCAATGGTGGCGCGCTCGCCGCTCACTAACGGAGGTTCGCGGTTCGAATTAATACCGCGGGCGCAACGTGCTGTTCACTTCCCAGTGGACGTTGCAGATCCCGTGACGTGATTTGCGAGAGTGGGCCGTTGTGTGCCGGCGTCATGACGGTCCACGTTCGAAAAATGACACCCCGCCAATGACTCACTGGGAATCTACACAGCGGCAATCATCGCCCCCCCCCCCCCCGACTGCCGAAACTTGGCAGGAAACATCCTGAAGACGAGTCGTGAGAGTCGGGGTGGGGCTGTGCTGGGTAAACGAGGATAATTCGTAAATAAATATCAACAAATGCTGTTACACCGAAATTATAATTTATGAAAAATTCCCAGGCAATTCTGGCGTGCTGGGTTTTCTTCACGATTAAATCTTCCCCTCAGCCGGTGAGTCTCCTGGATTTAACCTGAAGACGACAACACAAACCCGTTGAGAGGCGAGAGGCATCGTCTGTTGTGCCAGGGCGACCTGAGTGACATCCAGTCATTTCGAAATCATTTTTAAGCGAACAATTCTGGACGAAATGTAACATAATCTAATTCAAGTAATACGAATAAGAGTCAGTGAAAAAAGTGAATTGCCCTTTCACATTTTAAATACGACCAGTTCCCTATTCCTGCATCACGTGCCCACTGGAGGGGCCAGTGGGGGTGGGGTGGCACGTGTATTAGTCATAAATTGGCATTTTGCGACCCCCACTGCCACTGTGTAGCATATTAGTACGTGGCAGGGACTCTATGAGATGACAGGACAATAGTCTGAGTCCATAATTGGCAATAAGTAACGGCAAAGCAGTTGTAAGTGACTCAGAAATGTGCGCAGTTGCGTATTCAGTCCACGACTTCCCTGAAGGCATTCACCTTCAGCGAGCGCGATGCCGATCACACAACACGGTTCGAATTCGACCCTCGATCGATGGCTGCGCGATCACCGCACACGCGTCGAATAAAAAGCAAGGGACAAGTCATCACTTACTAACAAGTCCTTACTAACAACTCCTTACTCACTAAGAACTCCTTACTTACTAACAACTCCTTACTAACAACTCCTCTATCATTTTTCATTGCTGGAGGGATTGCCCCCCCTACCTGAAAATCCTGGCTCCGCCATTGCACGTGACGCACATACCGATACTCGCTGTTTGTATAGCGAGATATGTAACCACGCGTGTGGCACTGAGGTCCACCGCATCCAGTGGTAACATCCCTATCGTGCAGAGGTTGCATAACGTGCAGCGGTTACGTCCGCACCATCGCAGGATGCCCATGACGTAAGAGGCTAGCATCTCACTGGGCCCTTCCTGCTGCAATAAATGCAATCTAAATAAAGATGTAGAATTGTAATTTCTTGAAGAAGGAAGCAAAGTGAATCGATTGGTAATGTAAAAAGAAACATTTGCCCAGCGTGCGTCAAGACGTAACAAAACAAATTGGCTTAAGGCCACCGGATAAACGTTTAAAACAAACGGGGCCTCATCAAAAACATCCGCGCGATTTCACAGCTCCAGAGATCGTTTCACACTTGCACTCGCAAATTTCCGCTGCGCCGCACTGTTTAGGGTGGGGCGGACAGACTCCAAATAAAACAGCGGTGCCGCACTTGGCCTAATAGACCGCCGCTGCCAGGCGCGGCCACTCCACTGGGCTCCGAGTGGCTGTGCCCCCAACGCTGCGTTGGTGTGGCTGGCGTGCTGCAGGCGGACAGCGACATATTCCGCTGCAGCTGCCGCCGCCGAGGGAAGGCGAGTCTCTGTGGGGCGACACGAACGCGCGATTGCTGCCGGGAACAAGGGGGCCAGTGCCGATTACCGAGACGTGCACTGTGAGACATTTTCAGGCCGAGTTAACCTAGCTGAGACCCAGGCCAGGTAGAGCAACCCAGCTACGTGTCGCTGGCGTTGCGCCAAAGCACACAGTACGTATGGGGCCGTCCATAAATGACGTCACGCGATTTTGCACGATTTTTTACCCCCCCCCCCCTTCTCGTCACACGTCATTGTAGTGCGTATTTAATGTGGCGCTGCACTCTGATGTTGTAGGAGAAAACATTCAAAAATCTGTTTAATTAATTAGAACTTGTTGTCTATATTTATTTAAAGTTGCGCATTTTGATGTGACGTCACATTTCTCAACCCCCCCCCCCCTCGTCACACATCGTCACAAATGTCTGACCCCCCCCCCCCAGGTGCGTGACGTCATTTATGGACGGCCCCTACATCACGTGACAACAACAACAATAACAACGACAGCCACAGCCAAGCGTGTGTGACATTGACACAGCGCACTATTTTCAGGCCGAGTTGACGGAGGCGAGACCCATGCCCGGCCGGTTTGACTCAACCTGCTAATTATCGCAGGCGTCGTGCGTGGAGGAGCTGTGGATACGAGGGATTTCTAACTCGCGCCGACAGAAGCTGTGAACGTTTGCACGGGGACTCGCGATAATGACCGCTGGGGAATTGGCTTCTCCCGAGGTGTGACTCGCGCTCGCGAGAATGTCGCGCTCTGCCCAGCGCCCCGTTTCGCGACCCCAACCCGGTCGGGGCGGTGGGGGGGGCCTCAGCAGATTTTATTTTGGGAAGGGTCCCCCGATCCACCCAACAACCCCTTCGCCGTGCCCTGCGCTTTCGCTGCAACGTACTCACTCCTCATCTTGAGACGACGAGAGGGAAGAGATGGGACAGTAGATCGAGACGTAGCGACATCAGAGAGAGAGAGAGAGATGTTGGCGAAAAGATAGGGGTGGGGGGGGGAGTGAGATGTGAGAAGAGGATGTAGCGAGATGCAGACAGAGCGACACGAGAGAAAGAGCAGCAGACAAGTGATGGATGAGAGAGATTAATGGGCTTGTATATGTTAATTGACTTTTTTATGTTTATTAGGATCTGAAATTTGAGCTGATATTTGATGCATCCATAATTTATTCATGAATCCGGGGGGGGGGTGGGGGGCCTTGAGTTGCTTGGGACCTAAAGCCTTTTGCTTTGAGTCTCCCTGTGCCTCGCGCCGCTGATCACATCAACCGCTGGTGTCTCATCAGGTGCCCTTCCTCGCGGCATCATCTTCATCATCATCATTTATTATTTACACAACGCCTCCCATGCAGTAACATCTCCAGGCACCGGAACAAAGGGAATTTGAGATAATGACTCCGTAAGAGACTGCAGACCCAGTACCACGTGCAGTAATAACGCAGCAGCAGCAGAGGCAACACAGAGACAAAACACACACAGCGAACGAGAATAAACAACACGGAATAGGCAGCCTATGCCCGTGACGACTACGCGTGTTTTCCCTCTACAACAGCGGCATCAATCGCTTCATTTCAGCCAGGACTGTCCGGGCAAAATATCCCTGTATCCGGCACACCACCTCCAGTATACCTATTGCCGTGGCTGTGGTTACTGTGCGCGCCGCTACATTTACCTGCGCCTTGCGGTGAGAAACCCAGACCCTGTGGCCGCAACAACAATGTGGTGACTGGCAATACCAGATTCTGCCAAGATGGCTTTTGTATCTCCCCCACCCCGCCAACACCGCTGTGGGGACCATCATAGCAGCCAACAACAACCGCCGTTCGCTACTCAGTGGTGGTGACGTCACCGCGGCTCCTGTGCCAGGCTATGTGCACGTTAAGGCCACGTGAAGTATCGGGTTGATTGACTGAGATGAGCGGCCCTGGACCACAGCCGCCGGCCTGCCCACCCCCCGCAGGTGGCTCACTCGCCCCGTGGGCATCGCAGTGACAGTGGCAGAGCGACGTGGCGCAAGACGCAGCGGCGGTAGCAGCAGCTGTCGGCGCAGGAGGCAGTGCGTCGCGGTGCGTCACGCGAGGCGCCAGGGATCGCTCCCTGCGTGCACTCTGACAGCCACGGCCCCTGTAGCAGCATCCGTCCCGAACCGACAGTTTAATAGGTTGCCGCGTGGATCGGGCTCATAACGGCCGTGTCGGAGCAGCGAGTCACGATCCTCGGTCGGGTTGGAGTCTGGTTCTGAGCCAGGTTTTTGTGGTGTAATATAGCAGCGGGCAGCCATCAATCCAGAAATAGAATCAGAATCTTTATTGAGACTGCAGGAGGAATCCGATGAGCTACAAAGCTCTTCTTCACATGTCCAGTAGGAGCGGATCAGCAAGTTACGACAACAAACAGAAACACGATGGGTGCAAGTATAGAAAAGGTAAATCATTCACAAATTGCATAAGTACATCAATTACGGGTGATTTTTCAACGCTAAATGCAAGTTTGGGCAAGGCACCAGAACAAAAACAGTCCCAGACTACACTAAGACAACACAGTCCCTCAATAAAATTGCACATTAAAATTAAACTATGCATACACGGGTAAGGATCAAAACTACAATCACATTTGCATTTTACGATGTCAAGGGAGGATACGAGGTTGTTCCAAAACGTTGGTGCTGCAAAGGCGTTGTCGCTTATTCCATTTCTTTTTCTTGGGATAGTTAAAAGGAAATTAGATGGACGTCCTTAGTAATGTTTTTT
>NW_026891451.1:0-6766 GCF_015708825.2 Lethenteron reissneri
AGAGACACGCTGAGACAAGCGGAGAGACACGGGGAGACATGAGAAGGTGACAGGGCGCTCAGTTGCATCTGTTTCTGTGTCTCCGCGTGTCCCTTGTCTCATTGTGTGCCCCTGTGTCTCCCGGCGTATCTCCGCGTCTCCTTGCGTCTCCGTGTCTCCCTGTGTGTCTCCCTGTCTGTCTGTGTGTTCCTATGCCTCCCCGTGTCTCTCCGCATGCCCCCCCCCACCGAGCTCACCGTGTCTCCCCCCACCCCCCGTGTCCCCCACCCCGTGTCCCCCCCCCCACCGTGTCCCCCCGCCGTTGTCCCCCCACCCCGTGTCCCCCCCGTGCCCCCCCCCCGTGTTCCCCCCCCCGTGTCCCCCACCCGTGTCCCCCCCTGTGTCCCCCCCCCGTGTCCCCCCGCAACCGTGTCCCCCACCCGTGCCCCCCCCACCGTGGCCCCCCCCCGTGTCCCCCCCACCCGTTCCCCCCCCGTGTCCCCCCCCCCCGTGTCCCCCCCCCCCCGTGTCCCACCTCCCGTGTCCCCCCCCCCCCGTGTCCCACCCCCGTGTCCCCCCCCCCGTGTCCCCCCCCCCCGTGTCCCCCCCCCCCCGCGTGACCCCTTGTGACCCCGCGTGACCCCGTGCCTGCTGGAAGTCGGCCTGCCGTGCGTCGAGGGGCACCACGGAGGCGTCGTGGGAGGTGAGGACGTCGCGCAGCAGAGACAGCGTCTGGGCCACCACCACCGGCGGGGACAGGTCCCCAGGGGGGCACTCCACCTGGCGCCCCACGCCGTCGCCAACGGGGCCACCGTTAGTACCCTCGTCACCGTTAGTACCCTCGTCACCGTTAGTACCGTCACCACCGTCAGCACCGTCGTCACCGTTAGTACCATCAGCACCGTCATCACCATCAATACCGTCGTCACCGTTAGTACCCTCGTCACCGTTAGTACCGTCACCACCGTCAGCACCGTCGTCACCGTTAGTACCAACAGCACCGTCATCACCATCAATACCGTCGTCACCGTTAGTACCCTCGTCACCGTTAGTACCGTCACCACCGTCAGCACCGTCGTCACCGTTAGTACCGTCATCACCGTCATCACCATCAACACCCTCGTCACCGTTAGTACCCTCGTCACCGTTAGTACCGTCACCACCGTCAGCACCGTCAGCACCGTCGTCACCGTTAGTACCATCAGCACCGTCATCACCATCAATACCGTCGTCACCGTTAGTACCCTCGTCACCGTTAGTACCGTCACCACCGTCAGCACCGTCGTCACCGTTAGTACCCTCACCACCGTCATCACCATCATCACCCTTGTCACCGTTAGTACCCTCGTCACCGTCACCACCGTCAGCACCGTCGTCACCGTTAGTACCGTCACCACCGTCATCACCATCAACACCGTCGTCACCATTAGTACCATCAGCACCGTCATCACCATCATCACCATCATCACCATCAACACCCTCGTCACCGTTAGTACCGTCAGCACCCTCGTCACCGTTAGTACCCTCGTCACCGTCGTCACCGTTAGTACCCTCGTCACCGTTAGTACCCTCACCACCGTCATCACCATCAACACCCTCGTCACCGTTAGTACCCTCGTCACCGTCACCACCGTCAGCACCGTCGTCACCGTTAGTACCGTCACCACCGTCATCACCATCAACACCGTCGTCACCGTTAGTACCCTCGTCACCGTCACCACCGTCAGCACCGTCGTCACCGTTAGTACTGTCAACACCGTCGCCACCGTTAGTACCATCAGCACCGTCGTCACCGTCAACACCGTCGCCACCGTTAGTACCGTCAGTACCGTCATCACCACCGTCAGCGTCATTATCGCCATTCTCTGCAGCAGTAGCGGCATCAACAAAGTGCAGTGTGGTCGGTGGAATTGTGGTGGTGGTGTGCTTGGGGGTGGTGTGGTGTGGTATTGTAGACAGTGTGTGGTGGTGTGGTATTGTAGACAGTGTGTGGTGGTAGTGGTCAACACTGAGTGTGGTGGTGTGCTTGGGGCGGTGTGCGTGGTGGTATTGTAGACAGTGTGTGGTGGTGCAGTTACCACTGTGTGTGGTGGTGCTGTGATGGTCACTTCGTGGTGGTGTGCTTGTAACCGTGAGTGGTGGTGTGCTTGCTACAGCGTGTGGCGGGGGGAGTGGTGGTGTAGTGGTCGGTGCGGCTCACGGCCATTATCTGAACCGAGCCTGGGCACCAGCTAGGTCGACTCAGCCTCAAATGAGCATCTCGTACGGTGCGTAGTAAACATCGCCGCTGGGGAGTGGTTGGTGACCTCCCCCTCGAGTGCCGTGCCGGCCTTCACAGGTGCTCGCTAACAGCACTTGCCCCTACAGGCTGCTGAGGCTACACGGGGGACCTTTGTGTTGGTGGTGCGGGCGTGCCGTGTCCGCCGGCGGTCTCGGCACCTTGTCCAGCATCTTGGCGGCGTGGGTGCTCAGGCTGGAGTAGAACATGGTGCGGCTCAAGTCGGCGGCCTCCACCAGCGTCACCACCAGGGACGCGTCCTGAGAGCCCACCACAGCGCTGGGACGGGCGGGGGGGGGGGGGGGGTGGGACACACGGAGGGGGGGGGGGTGGGACACACGGAGGGGGGGGGGGTGGGACACGCGGACACACACGGACACACACACCGGGAGACACGGGGGGACACGGAGGGGACACGGGGGGGCACGGGGGGTGGGGGGACGACACACGGGGGGACACGGGAGGACATGGGGGGGGGGGGGGGACACGGACACACACCGGGGGACATGGCGGGGACAAATGGTGGGGACACACGGGGAGGAGGGGAGAGACACAGGGTAAGTGGGTTACAACGATTGGGTCGGTGGGCGGGTGAGTGGGTGGGGGAGTGGGTGGGTGGGTGAGTGGGTCGGTGAGCGGGTGAGTGGGTGGGTGAGTGGGCGGTGAGCGGGTGAGTGGGTGGGGGAGTGGGTGGGTGGGTGAGTGGGTCGGTGAGCGGGTGAGTGGGTGGGTGAGTGGGTGATTGGGTCGGTGAGCGGGTGGGTGGGTGGGGGAGTGGGTGGGTAAGTGGGTGAGTGGGTCAGTGAGCGGGTGGGTGGGTGGGGGAGTGGGTGAGTGGGTGGGTGAGTGGGTCGGTGAGCGGGTGGGTGGGCGGGTGAGTGGATTAGTGGGTGGAGGAGTGGGTTAAATCTCCGTATGTTGAACTGCTTTCGCACCGTACAGAGCCAATCGTGCTAATTGGAGGTGCAGCATGGGTGCTATCGGGTGGGTGGATGAGTTGATGGCTGAGTGAGTGAGTGAGCGGATTAGAGCGATTGCGTGTCTGGGTGGGTGAGTGGGCGAGTGAGTGGGTGAGTGAGTGGGTGAGTAGGTGGGTGATTGGGTGGGTGAGTGGGCGAGTAGGTGGGTGAGTGGGTGGGTGAGTTAGTGGGTGAGTATGTGGGTGAGTGGGTGGGTGGGTGACAGCAATTGGGTGGGTAGGTGGTTAGGTGAGTGAGTAGGTGTGTGTTTGAGTGGGTGGGTGAGGGTTACAGTGATTGAGGGGGGTGAGTAGGTGAGTGGGTGGGTAGGTGAGTGGGTGGGTAGGTGAGTGGGTGGGTAGGTGGGTGGGTAGGTGAGTGTGTAGGTAGGTGAGTGTGTAGGTAGGTGAGTGTGTGATGGGTAGGTGAGTGGGTGGGTAGGTGAATGTGAGTGGGTGGGTAGGTGAGTGGGTGGGTAGGTGGGTGTGTGAGTGGGTGGGTAGGTGAGTGGGTGGGTGGGTAGGTGAGTGGGTGGGTAAGTAGGTGAGTGGGTGGGTGGGTAGGTGAGTGAGTGGGTGGGTGGGTGAGTGGGTGGGTAGGTGAGTTGGTGGGTGGGTAGGTGAGTGGGTGAGTGGATGGGTAGGTGAGTGAGTAGGCAGGTGAGTGGGTGGGTAGGTGAGTGGGTGGGTAAGTAGGTGAGTGGGTGGGTGAGTAGGTGATGTGAGTGGGTAGGTGAGTGGGTGAGTGGGTGGGTAAGTAGGTGAGTGAGTGGGTGGGTGAGTGGGTGAGTAGGTGAGTGGGTGAGTTGGTGGGTAAGTAGGTGAGTGAGTGGGTGGGTGAGTGGGTGAGTAGGTGAGTGAGTGGGTAGGTAAGTAGGTGAGTGAGTGGGTGAGCGAGTGGGTGAGTAGGTGAGTGAGTGGGTAGGTGAGTGGGTGAGTGGGTGGATGAGTGGGTGAGTAGGTGAGTGAGTGGGTAGGTGAGTGGGTGGGTGAGTGGGTGAGTAGGTGAGTGGGTGAGTTGGTGGGTAAGTAGGTGAGTGAGTGGGTGGGTGAGTGGGTGAGTAGGTGAGTGAGTGGGTGGGTAAGTAGGTGAGTGAGTGAGTGGGTGGGTGGGTGAGTGAGTGAGTGAGTGGGTGGGTGGGTGAGTGGGTGAGTGGGGTAAGTAGGTAAGTGAGTAGGTGAGTGGGTGGGTGAGTAGGTGAGTGAGTGGGTTACAGCGATTGGGTGACCAGGTGAGCCAGCGAGATGGCGAGTTCGGTGGTTGCCGTGTCAGCCTGTGTATGGGGGAGTCGGTTGCCGGGGGTTACCGAGGGCTCAGGGGCTTGGTGGGGAGGAAAATGGGTGGGGGGGGGGGGGGGCCTTCCATCTCATTCCCTGGGGGGGGGTGGGTGGCAGGGGGGGGCTGGAGGGGGGGTGCCGGGTCAGAGTTAAGGCCTTAGATTGTCACCGGATTGATGCGCGCAGGGTGGATGTCTGTGTCTTTGTGTGCGGAAGATTATCATCTGAAGCGGTCCTAGGCCTCCCCTAGGTCGGCTCAGCCCGAAATGAGTACCTGGTGCGGTGTATAAAGGTCGCCTCTGGCGGCCCACCCCTCGTGCGCCGTGCCGGCCTTCGTTAGGCGCTGCTACTCGCTAGCCGCACTCGCCCCAAACAGTCCGTCAAGGCTATACGGGGACATTTGTCTTTGTACGTATGTGTGTGCGCGTGTGTGTGCGCGTGTGTGCGTGCGTGCACGTGTGTGTGTGCACGTATGTGTGCGCGTGTGTGTGTGTGTGTGCACGTGTGTGTGCGTGCGTGTGCGCGTGTGTGCGCGTGTGCGCTAGTGTGCGTGTGTGCACGTGTGTGTGCACGTGTGTGTGTATGTTCGCGTGTGTGTGTGCGGCGCGTGCGCGTGTGTGTGTACGTGTGTGCGCGTGTGTGCGCGGTGCGCGTGTGTGTGCGTGCACGTGCGTGCGCGTGTGTGCGCGTGTGTGCGCTAGTGTGCGTGTGTGCACGTGTGTGTGCACGTGTGTGGTGTGTATGTTCGCGTGTGCGTGTGTGCGCGCGTGCGCGTGTGTGTGTGTACGTGTGTGCGCGTGTGCGCGTGTGTGTGTGTGCACGTGCGCGTGTGTGTGTGTGCGGTGTGTGTGCGTGTGTGCGCGCGTGCGCGTGTGTGTGTGCACGTGCGCGTGTGGTGTGGGTGTGTGTGCGTGTGTGTGTGTGGTGTGCACGTGCGCGTGTGTGTGTGGTGTGCGCGTGGTGTGTGTGTGTGCGCGTGTGTGCGCGTGTGTGCGTGGTGTGCGTGTGTGTGTGAGCGTGTGTGTGCGAGTGCGCGTGCATGTGTGTGTGCACGTGTGTGTGCGTGCGTGCGTGCGCGTGTGTGCGTGTGTGTGCGTGTGTGTGTGTGTGCGTGTGTGTGCGCGTGTGTGTGCGCGTGGCGCGTGCATGTGTGTGTGCACGTGCGTGTGTGCGTGCGTGCGCGTGTGTGCGTGTGTGTGCGTGTGTGTGCGTGTGTGTGCGGTGTGTGCGTGTGTGTGTGCGTGTGTGTGCGCGTGCGCGTGCATGTGTGTGCACGTGCGTGTGTGCGTGCGTGCGCGTGTGTGCGTGTGTGTGCGTGTGTGTGCGTGTGTGTGTGTGTGCGTGTGCGGTCATTCCACATGGCCAACCGCAGTGGTTTCCTGCCGTTTCTGAGAGGAACCTCCGAGGGGAGGGGACGGGGGACGGGGGGGGGGGGTTACAGTCTCCTCCTGGCTCTACCATGAGTCTTCACCCTCACGGTCACCCCCCCCCCCCCCCCCACCCCCCCCGAGGCGCCTAGCCTGGCACAAACGCAGCGGTGATGTCACGCCGCTCACCGGTGGTGGTGACCTGCCGGTTGTTGTGCGGGGAGCGCGGTCGTAGCGCTGAGAGCCGAGATCGATTCCGCTCACGGCCACGATGATCCGAACCGGTCTTGGTCCCTCCCCTAGTTCGACTCAGCCTCAAATCGCTACCTGGGTGCGGTGTGCAGTGGTGTGACCACCCACCCTCTCGTCTGGCGCAGTGCCGGTAGCCTTCACTGGTGCCGCACTTGCCCCAACGCTCTGTCGAGGATGCAAAGGGGGATCTTTGCGCGTGTGTGGGGTTGTGTGTGGACTGTAGTGAGGAGTGGTGGTGTAGCGGTTAGCGCTGCGCTGCGCTATGAACCTAGTGACCCGGGTTCGATTCCCGCTCACAGCCAACATCAGTGACGATTATCTGAACCGGTCCTGGGCCTCCCTAGGTCGACTCAGCCTGAAATGAGTACCTGGTGCGGCGTGTAAACATCGCCAGTGGGGAGACAAAGGCAGTCGGGCATGGTGCTGGCCACCCACCCCTCGTGTGCCGTTCCGGCCTTCATAGGTGCTCGAACAGCACTTGCCCCTACAGTCTGTTAAGGCTACACGGGGGATCTTTGTTTTGTGGACTGTTGGGGCAGCGGTCGTCATGTGCGCGCAGTGAATGAGGCTGTTTACAAGAATGCAATAGCCTCACGCTGATCTGGTCAAGGACAAACTGTGACCATCACCACGCGAACTCCGTCATCCTCGCAG
>NW_026891452.1:0-42862 GCF_015708825.2 Lethenteron reissneri
GTGTTGCGATTGTTGCTTTTGAGGCTGCGTTGGTAGTGCCTTGCCAATAACATCGGGCAACCCAGCAAGTAGCCTGTGATGTTCATTATTCTTTCGTGATGAGAGAGTTGCAGAGATGATCTTACTGATTATTTACAAAAAAAATTAGTCCAGCGGCGGCGGTGGTGGTGGCTACGCTGCTACGCGTGGCCTGGAAGCCAAGCGCAGTGGAGGCATCAGTCAGGGTTGGCGGCTCACACGCAGATGCTGCGAACCTCCCTTCCCCGTGGGCGTCGTGAGGTAGCGTACCCTGGCTCGCCAGAAGGCGGTACTGAACAATGTCAATTCATATCAACCATAAACTAAATTCATATAATCCATGAACTTAATTCATATCAACCGTTCCATCTGTACGAGATAGCGTGATACCCTCTCGCATGCACGCGTGGGTTTTCTCCAGATACTCCGGTTTCCCTCCCGCATGGAGCAAAGACTCAGTTTGCCGAGGACACCTTCATATGGAGAGGATCGCAGAGCTTGGAGGGTTAAAGGGGGGGGGGGGGATATGGCGCCTGATCACTGCATGGCTGCCGCCGCCTCTCCCGCTCGTCTGTGGTCCCTCCTCGTCCTGGCGCCTCTGAGTCGGCCTTTCGGCGGTGTACAGAACGAGAAAAAAGATGCTGGAGGGTGACACTGACGGCTGCTCTGTGCTTCCAGTGTTCAGAGGCCTGCTTAAGGCGCGGCTCCGGCTGGAGCACGCCATGTACCACACACATGTCGGTGATGTGCAGCGCGTCTTCTTCGAACGCTGGGGAGCCGGACAAGCCCCTCTCTGCACCAGCGTGGACGGCACCCTCGTGGTGTTCACCTTCTGAAGCGCTCGCTCGTCACCGTGGCGTGCGCGATGACACCACAACTACCACGTGACTTTTATTTTGTATTGTGCGCGGTGCTTTCAGCGCCACAGCGCGTCGATTTGTAGCGTTAAATTCATTTTGTTTGAGAGAGTTTGTGAGTGAGTTTGAGAGAGAGTTTCAGAGAGATTTTGAGAGAGTTTGTGAGAGAGTTTGTGAGCGTTTGTGAGAGAGTTTGTGAGAGTGTGTGAGAGAGTTTGTGAGAGAGTTTGAGAGAGACTCTGTGAGAGAGTTGGTGAGAGAGTTGGTGAGAGAGTTTGTGAGAGACTATGTGAGAGACTCTGTGAGAGAGTTGGTGAGAGAGTTTGTGAGAGAGTTTGTGAGAGAGAAAACTTGTCGGCGCTGTTGGCCATGTGGGAGTTTTTGCTTAGCAGGCACGACGCTGCTGATGACACTCACAAAGGTTGAAACTGGTCCGCCACATTTTTATTTATTTCATTTTATTTTTTTATGCCGCTGGATAACATTGGCCTCGTAAGTGAACAAGACCGATGGACTAGAGCAAGATGTTACATCCATTGAGAACCAGTACCAACACAGCCGCCATTCGCCACGAAGTAACGGTGATGTCACCACGGCGCCCGTGCCAGGCCACGTGCACTTTGAGGCCACGTGAAGTGTCGAAGGCTGCTCGCTGACGGGAGGAGGTCACGGGTCAGACCCAGCAGGTGCCCGTGGGTTTTGTCGACTGACATGACTGAAAACCAGACAGGAGGTCACACACAACGCTCCGCACCAGGTTCTGTTGTTGTTGTTATTGTCGCGTGGTTCAAGATGGCCCTCTCGGTGGAGATAGGAGTGCTCTTGCTAGCGACGCCTGGCAACCCAGCGCCATTGTTGTTTTAGCAGGCACCACTCTGCTGATGAGACCGTGGAGGCTGAAACCGGTCCGGAGTGTGCCTGCTGAAGCACAATGCTGATTCACGACATCGGGCAGAGAGGCCAATATCGGCTGATGGGTTGAATTTATTTATTGAGCGCATAGGTGAGTTGGTGCACGAGTCATTTCCTTGCGTGCACGTCGGGTCTTGTTTGCTTAATGATCGCTAATCAAGACGGGGATGTCTCTCTCTCTCTGTGGCTTTATCTTTTTGTTCGCCCGTCTGTCTCGGGGTGTCTCTGTTCGTCTGCCTCAGTCGTTCCAACTCTCTCCGTGTGTCACTCTGCCCTCTCGTATCTGTTTGGGTCTGTCAGTCTATCGATTTAGTCCAGCCTCTCCCTGCATGTCCGCCCGCCCGTCTATCGAGTGTGTCTCTAATGTATGTGTGTGTCTATCGAGTGTGCCTCGTGTTCTGTCTGCCTGACATTGTGTCTGTGTCGGTCTGTCTGGCCGTCCTTCCCTGTAGCTGCCATCCATTCACTCATCGGTGCTTTGTCCTCTGTCCATCTGTACGGCTCCCTGGTCGTCTGTGTTTGTTTGTGGGGAGCGGTAGCGTAGCGGTCGTGAAGATTTGAACCGGTCATGGGCCTCCCCTAGGTCGACTCAGCCTCCGGGGAGACAAAGGCGGCCGGGCGTGGTGCTGATCACCCACCCCTTCATGTGCGGTGCCGGCCTTCATAGGTGCTCGCTAACAGCACTTGCCCCAACAGTCTGATACAGGCCCTCCGGGAGATCTTTGTCTCTGTGTGGTGAGTGTCTGTCTGGGTGTGCGAGAGACGCATGGGGTGTCCAGGTGCACGCGGTTTCCCTCCGAGACAGCTGCGAGGACGGAGCGATGACAGCTGACAGGCAGGGCGATTTGGGGGGGGGACGGGGAGGTGGGGGGAGGTCCCTACGGGTGGGGGAGAGGGCGGGGAGGGTGCGGGGAGGGCAACTTGTGCTCGCTTGTCCTGACAAGCAACCTGAACCACCCCCACCAACACGAGTAACTACTCACCCATGCACTCACTCACCCACTCGCCAACCCACCCTCCCACTCACCCATCCGTACACACACACACATCCACTCACCCGCCCATCCACCCACTCGCCAACCCATCCACCCATTCCCCCTCCAATCCACTCACTCACCCACCCATCCACTCACTCATCCACCCATCTACCCACTCGCCAACCCATCCACTCACTCACCCACCCACCCATCCACCCACCCATCCACCAATTCACCGACCCACCCATCCACCCTT
This sequence comes from Lethenteron reissneri, assembly GCF_015708825.2. NCBI lineage: Eukaryota > Metazoa > Chordata > Hyperoartia > Petromyzontiformes > Petromyzontidae > Lethenteron > Lethenteron reissneri. The sequence continues at coordinate 3,021 of NW_026891452.1, forward strand.
CCACTCATCCATCCATCCACCCACTGTGTCATCCACTCTGCCATCCACTCACCCTGATCATAGCACACTCACAACATTACGCAACAAAGACAAAGCCCCTCCGTATAGCCTGTAACAGACTGCTGGGGCAAGTGCTGTTAGCGAGCACCTATGAAGGCGACACGGCACACGAGGTGGTGGGTGGCCATCGCCATGTCCGCCCACCCGACCGCCTTTATCTCCCCAGTGGCGATGTTGACACCCCGTCCTCACTTGAAGCTGAGTCGACCTAGGGGAGTCCCAGGGCCGGTTCAAATAATCGTCACTGGTGTTGGGTTGCCGATTTCGTAGCGCAGCGCGCTAACCGCTGCACCACCACTCCCCACACACGGACGTGCAAACAATCACGTTTCCCAACCCCAATACAGACCGCACGCACCTCTACACCCCCCCCCCCGCCATCCTCCCCCACCCTGAACCCCCCTCGCTTTCATTGCAATTTCTTTTCGAGCCTTAAAATAAGCAAATTGCACTTTGAGGCTAATTTGAAGTGAATCGAAATCGGATAATTAGTCTCAAGTTTGTCGCTAATAGAAATTGATTTCTCGTGGTGAGCCTGTCCAGCCCTCTTACCGGTGGCATGCGCAGCAGTCGTCTACTGGACGTGACAAAGAGCCTCATAGCTCATCGGATTCCGCCGGTCGAAATAAAGATTCCGATTCGTCAGTACGCGAAGCGGCTTCCAGAGCACCCCAAAGTGTGACGAAGCCAACGTTTTTAATTCTAGATTTGAAGCTTTCGTGAACTGCAAGGATTCATACTCTTAGGTTTTTTCGGTAAAGTCACGTAGGTAAAAAATTAAATTAAAAGTTAATAAAAGTAATAATGGAAATAAAATAAAATAATAAATCACGACGTTTCGGAGGCAACACAAGTCTCCGTCATCAGGTGGGACCGTCACAGCTAGATTTACTGCATCTTGATGCTGTAATTTTTGCTGTGATTTATTATTTTATTTTATTTCCATTATTACTTTTATTAATTTCTAATTTTATTTTTTACCTACGTGACTTTACTGAAAAAACCTAAGAGTATGAAGCCAAGGTTTTTTTTTTTACCGCCGCAAAGCCGATTCAATCACTCCACTCGTCCCTTTGGTGGACGTGCTATCTCCTGTGGCTGTAGCTCTGTCATTAGCCTCGACAGCTGACCATTGACCCTACGGTGGCTAGGAGATGTTAACTACCTCGCCTGATACGCAAGAGGTCGTGGGTTCGATCCCGATCCTGCCGCTTGTATATTTCGAGTTTGCGGTGTGTCTCTCTCCCCGTGTTCGCGTGGATTTTTCTGCGGGTCCTTCGGGTTTTTCTCTCCACATTTAGAACATCACGCGTTCATGGAATTTGGCTGCTTTCAATTTCCACATGATAGGCCACTTCGTTGAGCTATCATTTGTGACCAGATCGCTTCTGAAAAAGGGCTACACAGCTAAGTGGGCCTTACCTGGTAAAATAAAATATGATAATTGTTTTTTACCCCTTTTATCTGAGAACAAAAATGACACCTTTTTTTACAAGGAGTCATGTTTGCATAGACCACAATACCTGCGGTCGGAATGCAAACAAAAAACACAACTCTGATCATGTATGCACTGTCCTTGAAATTGATTGGGCCACACCCGAGACAATTTTCTTAGAGCCTAGTCTCACATGGTAGTGGACCAGATGACGCCAAAAGGCGCACAACTCAAGGACAACGGACCATCAGAGTATGAGAGCTCGGAGTAAGCATTTACACCATTGGAACCTCATTTGCCAGTGAAAAATATGATAACAATATGATAATACATTATCAGAGTCATGTTTTTTGTTTGCATTCCGACTGCAGGTATTGTGGTCAATGCAAACATGACTCCTTGTAAAAACGTATCAGTTTTGTTGCCAGATAAAAGGGTAATAAACCAATTATAATATTTTGTTACTGACAAATGAGGTTCCAATGACTTTACCGAAAGAACCAAGAAGATGAATCCCTGCAGTCACGAAAGCTTTAAATCGAAATAAAAAAAAGTTTAGTTTTTTTGTTTACGTGTATCACGATGCGTCGCATGCACCCAAATCCAACTTTTTGTTTTTCCTCGGCCACTGTGACGTCTCTGACGTGCCTTCTTCCTCCAAACCACGTGTCCCCCGCCCTGTCTCTCGATGCGATGCCACGTGTTCACCTCGCAGCGCGTATCTGCGCACTTTTAAGCTTTTGTTCAATTTTCTACTGTCACATCCGGTATCCGTGATCTTCGTATTATTCTTCTTGGTTCTTTCGGTAAAGTCACGTAGAAGGGAAATAATAAAATAATAAAAATAAAACATAATAAAATAATTCTCACGACGTTTCGGCCACAACGCAAGCAGCCGTCCTCAGGTGGAGAACAGGTCTGTCGAGGAGACAGAATCTGAATGACTCGACAGACCTGTTCTCCACCTGAGGACGGCTGCTTGCGTTGTGGCCGAAACGTCGTGAGAATTATTTTATTATGTTTTATTTTTATTATTTTATTTCCATTCTATGTGACTTCACCGAAAGAACCAAGAAGATGAATCCCTGCAGTCACGAAAGCTTTAAATCGAAATTCGTATTATTCTTATTTTCTCATTCTTATTTCGTACGGCTGATGGAGACTCAAAGCAACAACCACAACTTCACATCCAGGCGGTCAAGCCCAGATAACCGCATCAGGAGCAGCCGAGCAGTGGCATCGCTGTGGTGTCTCCTTAGTATGTGTGGATCGGGCATTGCATCGTCATACGGTCCGTTCTGGATGGCCACAGTCGCACACTGGAGTGGAGTGTCATTTTGGAAGCTGATTAATGAATGAAAAACAACATTCCGCGGTGACTAGAAATTTGGCAAAGTTCGAATATTATCCACAAATTTCTGAATTGAGATGGCTGTATGCATGACAGTAGTCATCGCCCCCATACTGTCAGACTCATGCCCCAGGTCAGGCTTGCCGTCTCTGGAGTCCTCACGAGGTGTAACAAGATCAACTTTCTCCTGCGGGATATGGGTCACGAACGAACACGGACGTCAACAAACTTGACGGGACATAAACTGCGAAGTGCACCAAGCAAAGTGTGGAGAGACGCGCGCTTGGGATTGCACTGAGATAGCGCGTGGATCACATCGGTCAAATATCCCAGCAAGAGCCTTTGACACTCGGTGAGACCTCCTTGACCGAAACAAAACGAAGGCGTTCCAACGCCGCCGCTCGGCGCGATTGCCCGACGTTTCGTGCGTACGCGCTGCGAGCTTCTTCAGGAACCGCATTGGACTTGTTTTGTTGTTGTTCAGGAACTCAAATCAACCCGCAACAGCCGACGTATTTCGGAAGTTCCAACATCATCCCTCCGACTTTGTTCCTGCGCCACGACCAGAGCCTCCCCCACCAACCTCTACCCCCCCCACCCCCTACTCTCCCACCCCCCCACTCCGTCAAACCTCACACCCTAATCTAAATGCACCCTCCCATCCACACGCTGTATCCGCGGAAGATTAATGTAATTCAGCTCGCGAAGCACTGGGTCGATGGACAGGCGCTAGGAAGAGTATATCGGGTCTCCCGATCGATCGGCGCCTGTTTTTTGGGGATGGCTTAGGGAGCGGGAGAGTGGAGGGGGGTGGGGGGTGGAGGGGAGGGGGGTGCAGGGGTCAGGGCGCAGGGAGGAGGTAATGGTTAAAGAAATGAAGCCAATGACCAAATCACCCCACTGCGCCCCAATCTCGTCGCGCCTCGGGTGCTAAGCAGGCCCTCGTGGAGGGTCGCCTCTGAATGCGAGAGGCTTCTTCGTCGTGCGCTCGGGGTTGCGAGGTGCCCAGCAGCAGAAGGGATTGGATGGAGTTCCTTTGAATCTTTTCTCTCGTACGGCTGCTGATTTCCATGCGGAACAACGCACGAAGATTTCACATTCGCGTGGTCAAACCAGATAAACGTACTCAAATTGTAAATGTTGTGGTTTCACGCTTCAACACACCGGTGGGCTAAAGCAGTGAACTATTTGTCTTTTGTCAACGTGACACTTTTTACTGATTGGCCGTGTCGGGTGGTGGAGGGTTACGACACATTTATAAATGACGCGATCTAAACCCAAAAACGTTGATTATGGACAGATTAACGCGTCGGCAGTAGCGGAGTGGTGTCACCATCGCCGCGATGTCTCCTACGTGTTCGTGGATGGGGGCAATTGCGTCGTCGTTAGACGTTGTCCACCATTCTGGATGACCGCAGTGGCACCACTACCACTCGAAGAGTTTTTGATTTTCCATTTGTGGCATCGGGTATCCGCGTTTGCCGTGGTTTGTGCAGTGGATGTGATTTAGGGTGGACTTTGAGCTTCGTGGAAAATTAAACCCAGGGATCGTATGCGTTGGGTTTTTCTTGAATCTCTCTGTGCGGAGTATTCCGTATCTCCCCACTTGTATGTATGTTTGTGTGCGTGCATGGTGGGGTGTCTATGGGTACAGTACTCCGGTCTCCTGCCACACGGAGCCAACCCACGCGCGTTGATGGAATTTTCCAAATATTTAAATTCAGGACCCTCCAGAAACCCAATACATCTTTCTAGATTTGACGCTTTCGTGACAGCAAGGATTCATACTCTTAGGTTTTTTCGGTAAAGTCACGTAGGCAAATTTGTATTATTATTATGAGAAATTGTATTATTTATTAATTTTTTACCTACGTGACTTTACCGAAAAAACCTAAGAGTACCAATACATCTTCTTCAAGAGGGGGCCCTGCTACATTGGCATTATTCGGCCAATTCCTTTGCAAAATATCGCGCGGTTTGCTCCCTGTGGCAGTATCACGCGGAGAACCCGGAGACAACTCAGCACAACAGTGAACGCTCTGCACACACGCTCCAATAACTGAGATGCCCCATTTCTAGAAGACGCTGCTGGAACCCCCAACCGCATCAGAACATCAAGAGGCCGATGCTGCCACGCGCTTCCTTCACGAATAGCACATCATCGACACAAGCCACACGAGTGCGACTGTGTCCATGCGACCACACACTGTGGACCGTATAGCAAACCCCCCGTGCTCTGCGCTCCTTTAACGGACGAGGAGGGGAGCAGAACAACGACACGAACTCTCTCTCTCGTCTTGGCCAGGAGACCGCGGCAGTGACATTTAGCTCATGAACATATCGCTATCATTCGCGAGGATAGAATACAGAGCAGTGAGACAATGCCGACTCCCCCAACGACGGAGCCCCTCCATCTCATTCTCGTCCCGAATGTTAAATCCCAACTACACGTGGCCGTGATCCATCGGCGTAATTCACGATTCGTAAAGCCGTCGTCCGTATAACGCACGGTGACCGCGATATTGATTTATTTATTCTTTCTCGTCCTTCTCCTCCTCCTCTCCCCTCTCTCTCTCGTCTTCTCCACGTCCGATTTGGTGTTGCGAGCGAAGCGCTGTTGACCCTCCACGACGCCGGACCGCATGACCTCTGGGGCGAGTGCACGAAGCTGACGGAGCCGACGGCGGCATTAGCGCCACGATGATGAATGGAATTCATTTGTGTCTCGGCGTCCGTGGATCAGCAAGTACTGCATCGCCAAAAAAAAAAAAGTCGATATGCATGAATGGATGTGTTTAACAAAGTGTGCGCGTGTTCGCGCGGATGCGTGCTTGTGTGTGTGTGTGCGTGTTGGGTGTGTGTGGACGCATGCATTTGTGTGTATGTATGTGTGTATGTGTGTGTGTATGTGTGTGTGTGTATATGTGTGTGGGGAGCGATAGTGCAGCGGTTAGCGCGCTGCGCTATGAATTTGGCGACACGAGTTCGATTCCCGCTCACGGCCAACACCAGTGACCGGTCCCGGGCCTCCCCTAGGTCGACTCAGTCTCAAATGAGTACCTGGTGCGTGTGTAAACATTGCCACTAGGGAGAAAAAGGCGGTCGGGCGTGGTGCTGGCCACCCACCCCCTCGTGTACCGTTCCGGCCTTCATAGGTGCTCGCTAACAGCACTTGCCCCTACAGTCTGTTAAGGATATACGGGGGATCTTTGTCTTTTGTATGTGTGAATGTGTGTACTGTGGGGAGCGGTTTGCGCACTGCGCTACAAACCCGGCGACCCGAGTTCGATTGCCGCTCACGGTAAACGCCAGTGACGATTATCTGAACCGGTCCTGGGCCTCCCCTAGGTCGACTCAGCCTCAAATGAGTGCCTGGTGCGATGTGTAAACATTGCCACTGGGGAGACAAAGGTGGTCGGGCGTGGTGCTTGCCACCCACTCCCTCGTATGCCGTGCCGGCCTTCATAAGTGCTGCTCGCTGACAGCACTTGACCCAAAAGTCTGTCAAGCCTATGCGGGAGATCTTTGTCTTGTATATTTATATTTATGTACGATACGTGTTGGTGGATGTGTCTTATTATAAATGTACATATGTGTGCTCATGTGTGACATGTATTGTATATGTTTGTATGCTTGCTATATGGCAGCATTTGCTCCAACAATTCTGTATGTCTATAGGAGCGATCTTTGTCTCTCTCTACCTGTGTGCGTGTCTATGGATGTGTAGTCGTGTGTGCTGCATGCATGTGATTAGGTGTTCGCAAAAAGCACTTACCCCAGCAGTCTCTGTAGGCCATTCGGGGGACATTTGTCTTTGTGTGCATTTGTGTTTGTGTTTGGGGAGCGGTAGTGTAGCGGTTATCTGAACTGGTCCTGGGCCTCCCCTAGGTCGACTCAGCCTCAAATGAGTACCTGGTGCGGTGTAGTAAACATCGTCACATGGTAGATAAAGGCGTCCGGGCGTGGTGCTGGCCACCCACCCCCTCGTGTACCATTGCGGCCTTCATAGGTGCTCGCTAACAGCACTTGCCCCAACAGCCTGTTGAAGACTATACGGGGGATCTTTGTGTGTGGAGATCTCGTCGAGCCGGTGACCCACCTCTTGGTTACAAGTCCAGCGTGCTGGCCATTTTCTCCACTGCGTGCGGGACCCTCCACACGAACTGGGCTGCGTTCCAATGCCAGCCACGATGGCGTGCAAGGCGTGCTTCGTGAGGTTCTGGTCGTGCACCGATAACTCGATAAACAACTCGTAAACGTTGGAGTTGGTAGCAGACAAAGTTTGATTAAAGACTCGACTGCAACATCTTGCGTGCCCAGCTCAGAGCCCGTCGCGTAGCGCGACCGCACAATTTAAATACAAAAAAAATGAAACACACACAGAGAGAGAGATTGAAAACAACAGAGAGTGCATCGGAGAGGTGGGAACTTCCTCCCCTCGACGACCGTGATTCGCGATGTTCGCCCCCAATTGAAAATGTGTAGGAGTCGTTTTTATTATTTTATTCTTTTAGTTTCCTTGCGTGATGGAGCCAAGATTGTCCTGAAATAAAATCCACGCGTACGAGGGAGAAACACAAACACACACACACAAAACCGTAGGTGCACAGAGGAAACCGTCAGCAGCCTACTTGCTGTACTGTGTACAATAGGGGCGCAACCACTTGGTTGTCCTTCACGTAGCAGGAGGTGGCTGGTGCGCGGCAACACGTGGCTGTGTTTCTTTGCGCGAACCACCAACCCCCCCCCCCTCTCAAATGCGTTGTTAAGTCTCTGCAAGTTCAACTTGTATGCATACGGTAATGAGCAGCTCCCTTGGTCTATCCACTGCTGGATGTAGGCCCCCCCCTCCCCTCCCCATGGGTAGTGTTCGACCATACTTCACCACACAGGTATGTAATCGGTAAAAGCGGGGGGGGGGGGGGGCGTACATGAGCATCGGTTCAGATAATCGCTCGCCACTGATGTGTCAGCCGTGGTCGGGATCCGACCTCGGGTCGCCGGGTTCTGGAGGGCGCCTTTTGAAAGTCCCTCGATAGAGAGGGAGTTTCCACCTCCTCGGGTGGCCGGGTTCGTTGGGCAGCGCCGCTAACCGCTGCGCCACCGCTCCGCTCAATATTAGCGTATTCTCGTTCGAGGATCGTGATGCGGTCGGATGACGAAAGTATGACACCGATGTGACAGAAACGAACAACAAACAAACAACCCAACCGACACAACAACGACGCAAATGAAAAATGAAAACGATCACAGCAACACTTTCTGCGCCGGCGACCGTCTTGAGCAATATCCACAGGCAAACGGAGAGACACAGAGAGAGAGCGAGCGACTTGAGGTGGGGGTGGTGGCTTAAATTAGTCTCAAACATGGTCACACCGTCCCCTTTGCAGACTTCTCTCATCGCGTGCCAAAGTCAAAGTCCTCTCCAGCGGCATGAGCCCTCTCATCGGCACGTCACTTCTTCGCCACTTTGGCTCGTTGACGTCGTGGTCCGGGCTCCTACGATGACATTTCTCCGTCTCGCGGACAAAAAAATAAAAAAACGTGACAGCGCCGAAACCGCTTTTGACAAACTTTTGCATCGCATTTTGATTGATCACGATCTGGCGGCCGCGGCTTGCGACTGCGACGACGACGACGAACGGAATTGCTTTGGGAGCCCGTCGAGAGGGGGGCGAGAGGGGGGCGAGAGGGGGGGCGAGAGGGGGGCAAGAGGGAGCGGCCCCCCCGGTTCGTGGCTCCGATGTCGATCCGACGTTTTGCCGCGAGCTTGATGGAGACTCGCGATGCCCACCGCCGTCGTGAAGTTTGGGAGATTTCTCGGCGTCGTTGACAAATGGACGTACTTCGTCATGTTTGACAAGCACTACGGATCTCTCTCCCCCCCCACCCCACACTCGAAACCACTCTAGCCACCCCATCCCCCACTGCCCCAATGAGCGTTTCCTCGCCGCGTCTGCGGGAGCCTCGGAGCGCGCTAAGGTCACGTCTACCAGGGCGAATTTACAAACGCGCGGCGCCGCGAATTGGATTTTTTTCGGGAACACTGCGGAGTGGCTCGTTTGGGACGGATCAGTGGCCGCGGTCGCAGATAAGGTCACGGATTGCCGGCGCAGCGGCCGTGCTGGTGGTGCCGATCGTGGTGTTTGTATTCGTTGTCGTTGTTGTTGTTGGTACATTTTTGGCCGATTTTTTGTTGTTTGTGGCGGATAGGGGGCGGGGGGTGAGTAGGTGGATGGCGATAATGGAGATGTTTGTGTTTGGAACACACGACCGTGTATTCCGGCTGCGGCGATGGTGGTGGTGGCGACAGAGATCTTGGTGTTTGCATTTTGTTGTTGTTGTTGGTAATTTTTTTGCTGTTTGTTTTTGAGCGGTGTGGGGGATGGCAGAGAGGTGAGCGGTGATGTGATGGAGAGACGTTTGAAGAGCCTCTGGTCGGATCTGACTGCAGCAGTTTCTAAAGGGCACACGTGAAGAAACGTGCGGTGTCTTTCTCAAGCCCCGTCTGTAAAGAGAGGCACCTCCCACTGGAAGAAGTTCTAGCAGGCGACCACCTCTCCCACGTCGGCTGGACATCCTTTTGAAAGAGGTGGACGTAACCGCCACTTTACCCCACCACTACGATGCACCCACTGACACCGATGGGTGGACCGTGGCGCACCGGGGCTGTGGGGGGTCAATAAACTCGCACCATCCATCAATTACCGCGCTCAGGGAGATGGAATCGAACCGGCAAACTTCTGGATCGCAAGTCCAGCGCGCTGATGACCGTTACACCACGGTGGGTGGCAGCGTCGCCCGAGTTGAATTGGAGCAATTTAAGGCGCGAACAGGAACTAGTTTCGTTTTTTTTGTGTGTCGTATATCCCCGTCACGTTGAGTTTTTTGGGTAGTGGCCGAATTAAAATTCTCTCGTGAAGAAAAAAAAATGGTCAGAAAAGGAATAATATATTCTAATAATAGTTATTAACAATGTCCTTTATATACACAAGAAAAGCTATCGAATTTAAATTGTTGTTTTAATGAGGGTCTACTGCGCCATTGGGATGTTTGGCCAATGCCATTAATGGGCGTGACGGTAGCAAGATGTCAACTACCTCGCCTGGTACCCAGGAGGTCGTGGCGTGGGTTCGATCCCGATCCCGACCCTGACGCCTGCTGCTGTATATTTGGAGTTTGCGTGTCTCTATCATCATCACGGTGGCTAGGAAATGTTAACAACCTCGCCTGGTATACAGGAGGTCGTGGGTTCGATCCCGACCCTGACGCCTGCTGCTGTATATTTGGAGTTTGCGTATCTCTCTGCCCGTGGTCACGTGAATTTTTCTCCGGATCCGGTAGCTGCTAAGAATTTCCACACGATGAGCCACTGCTCGGCGTTTGACATCTGACCAAGGTTGGGTGGTTGGGTGGTTGGGTGGTTGGGTGGTTGGGTGGAATCCCGTTGATCTGGCCATTATTGAATGAAGTGACTAAGCCTGGTATGGCGATCCGTGATTTGTCTTAACAATGTACGGAGCAGCAGCCCAGGAATGGAACGCGTCCCAGAGGAGATGGAGCGATGAAATCGACTCACCCAGCAGTGCATTGCTCATGGCTGATGATAATTGATGAGGATGAGTGACGTCACCTGTCTGCTCTCACCTGTAAGATAATCTCCGTTCTTCTTCGAAGGCTAGGCTGATGGGAGCGCTCCGTTGTTTGGAAGAGGGGAGGCCGGAATGATCCACTTATTCTCGATTCTGATTGGATTGTACGGAGCAACTGCCCCGATCACTCGGCCACTCCACTCCACCCGCACGTCCGGCGTGTCCAGCCCTTCTCATCTCGCTGCGCGGGTTGACTCAGCCGAACGATGAAATGGCTTTTGGGGTGAATTCCACGCGAAGAAACGCGATGATCTGCCCTGCCCTGGATGCGTCCGTCGTTGTGCCGCAGTGCAACGCCACCGGTAAAAGACCAAAAAAAATTTGAAATTCGCAAAATGAACAGAATTAACGAGACTGCGTAGGAGTTTTTTCCCCGTTTTGTGTGCCGCGACTTTGTGTCCGACGCTTCGACGACTCGCTTGCTGAAGAAGCTCCCAGGAGGTGGGTGGTGAAACGTCGGACACCGTGCCGTCGTTGAGAGCCGAGCAGAACCCCCCCCCCCAAAAAAAGAAACTCCTCGGTTGGTCGTAAAGAACTCGCCCAGTGCTGTGGACAATCGTGGCTCCGGCTCCTGAGCTGAGAAACTCCATGTCGGGATTTTGGGTTGTGGATGTGCCTAATTGTGACGACGTCAAGTTATTTATTTGTGAAAAGTGTTGTTTAATTTCTTGCCCCCCCCCCCACCGTCCCCCCCACCTCCCCTGCAATTGTATTCCAACTGCGCCATCGGTCGCTTTGCCGTGTCTTTGAGACGAAGAATCCCCTTTGAACTCTCTCAGAGCACAGAAGAAAGCCCACTGAAGCAGACATCACAGAACCACTTCGGAGACCTTGAGTTTGAACGTGAGAGAAAATGAGGCTACGGCCGCATTCCGCCACCCGTTTCGCTTTTTTTTTTCTTTCTACGTTCCACTTTCGAAAGCTCCGCGCGGAGTTGGATCCTCACCGTTTGTTCCGTGCCGGGCGACTGAAGCACCAATTCTAGATTTGAAGCTTTCGTGACTGCAAGGATTCATATTCTTAAAGCACCCCCCGTGCTTTTTTTCGCCGCGTGTTGTTCGGGGTGCGGTGACGCCATCGGAGAGAGCGCGATCGGAGAGATTCTCCCTCTCGCTGCAAGGTGTCCCAATGTGTCTCGTTATGTCCCCGCTACCGATCCCATTGTGGCCCCCATTATGGTCCACGTTTCTGATTGAGCACAATTCAAGATTGACAATTTTTTCCGAGCCGTGCGAGCGATGGACGCTTCCGACGCGGTCGATCCGAGCTGCGAGGTGAGCGTCAGGGCTGACCGTGCGCTCCGCGGGGTAACTGAACGGGCCACTCCCCCCTTCCGCTTCCTCCAAGACGTCTGCCCAGCGTGGAAGTGGAGAGTAGGCCAAGATGACATCTAGAGAAGGTGGGGGGGGGTGTGTGTGGGGGGGGGGGGGCTCTCTCTCTGGCATGGGAAGGCAATCGAAGGGCTGCACCACTGCACCGACGTGAGCTGTCCTGACCGTGCGATTGGTTGATTTTTCGGGATTGAAAGCCAGTGGCGGGCGGTGTCTCGCACAAAGCCGCGCTCGGTATCAAAAGGACGTCGTTCCGCTCTCTTGCGAGCTGAGTGGTGGCGGCCGAGTGAGTTGGGAGAGGGGGGGGTGATGGAGGGGGGGGGGTCACCGACGTCCACCTCATCGACCGTGCTCTCTGCATCGTCCACGGTGCGGGCGTCGAACCTTGACCGCGACTAGTGGCGGTCGAACGCGGCTGTGGCGGCCGGGGTGGCGGCCCCGCGTGTCGCCGTGCTGTAGTAATAGGGGGAACCTGCGCACGCCCAGACACAGAGACGAAGATGCGCCCGTGTAGCCTTTCGACAAAACTGCTGGGCCCAAGTGCTGTTGAGCGAGCGGCAACGCCTCGTGAAGGCTACACGGGGGAATCTGTTTTGTCTTTGTTGTGAGAACTCACCCAGAAGCCCCGAGTTGGTGAATCTCCACGTGTCGTTGTAGGTGGCGTACTGCGCGTGTGGGTACGGGTTCCCGGAGAACTCGGGCGCTTTAGAGGAGAAATCAAAACGCAACAGCATTTATTTAGTAATTTTTTGGTAATTTTTGTTCATTTTTTTCATTTGTGGCTAATTTTTTGGGTAATTTCCCCCGGCACCCTATCGCCCTCCCCTCGTCCCCTTCCCCCACCCCCCAACGTCATCGTGAACTCAACTATCTGCAGCGCGTCATCACGAGATCAATAATCTTTTCGTATATCTCTTGGGTACCACTCACTGATGGTGGGTGGTGAGTGGGCAGCGTTGAGTACTCACTGATGGTGGGTGGGTGAGTGGTAGCATTGTATATTCACTGATGGTGTTGGGTGAGTGGGTAGCGTTGAGTACTACACTGATGGTGGGTGGGTGAGTGGGCAGCGTTGAGTACTACACTGATGGTGGGTGAGTGAGTGGGCAGCATTGAGTACTACACTGATGGTGGGTGGGTGAGTGGGTAGCGTTAGGTTCTCACTGATGGTGGGTAGGTGAGTGGGTAGCGTTGAGTACTACACTGATGGTGGGTGGGTGGGTAGTGTTGTGTCCTCACTGATGGTGGGTGGGTGAGTGGGCAGCGTTGAGTACTCACTGATGGTGGGTGGGTGAGTGGGTAGCATTGTATACTCTGATGGTGGGTGGGTGAGTGGGCGTTGAGTACTACGCTGATGGTGGGTGGGTGGGTAGCGTTGAGTTCTCACTGATGGTGGGTGGGTGAGTGGGTAGCGTTGAGAACTCACTGATGGTGGTGGGTGGGTTGAGTACTACACTGATGGTGGGTGGTGAGTGGGTAGGGTTGAGTACTACACTGATGGTGGGTGGGTGGGTTGAGTACTACACTGATGGTGGGTGGGTGAGTGGGTAGGGTTAAGTTCTCACTGATGGTGGGTGGGTGGGTTGAGTACTACACTGATGGTGGGTGGGTGAGTGGGTAGCGTTGTATACTCACTGGGCACCATGCCAGCCAGTGAGGAGGTCGTGTAGCCAGCCTGCCCGCCTGGGGGTACGTGTGGCGGGTACCCGGGCAGTGTCGTGTTGCCCATTTCTCTACCTGTTGAACACACAAAGACAAAGATCCCCCGTATAGCCTTTAACAGACTGTTGGGGCAAGTGCTGCTAGCGAGTAGCACCTATGAAGGCTGAAACGGCACACGATAGAGTGGGTTGGCCAGCACCACGCCCGGCCGCCTTTGTCTCCCCAGTGACGATGTTGTCCCACTGCACCAGGTACTCATTTGAGGCTGAGTCGACCTACAGGAGGCCCAGGACCGATTCAAGTAATCGGCACTGGTGTTGGTGGCCATGAGCGGGAATCGAACTCAGGTCGGCGGGTTCGTAGCGTAGCGTGCTAACCATTGCACTACATCTCCCCATGCACGTCCCACACACACACCGTCCATAAACCACACCATCCTGTGTATCCGATTCAGACTGTCAGGGCAAGTGTTCGTGTCCAGGGTTTATGCATTGACTCCGTTCATCCATAACTCTCATGAGGACGATCCGATATGAACGAAGTTTTCCCACAACGTTGTGTTGTGAGACTCGCCCTATTGATGACTTGGAAACAAATAAAAGCAAAGAGGATGACAGTATTTGTCGATATGCAAACGCATTTGCCATGATGCTTGCTACAAAACACATTCCTGCGGAGGGAGCTGGTAGGAACGTCGGGTTGCACGGTCAATGGCCAGGGTCAACGGCGGCGTGGTGTATTCCGCAAATATGCCCGACTGTGAGGGCGGGCACAAGCCGGCGTGAGTAGGTGAAACGTTGAGTTTTATAAGGGCACCACGGGGTGACCAGCCCCTCCCTTCCACCCCCCACCCAGCCCCACCCTCCCCACCCAGCCCCTCCCCACCCAGCCCCACCCAGCCCCTCCCCACCCTCCCCTCCCCACCCAGCCCCTCCCTCCCCACCCAGCCCCTCCCTGCACGACGGACACAATAATCTCCTGTGGCTGGTGTAACCAGGAGGTTCCTACCAGTATTAACCACAATACCTTTCTGATCTCGTCAAAGGGGCATAAACCATCATCCTGCGAACTCCAGCCATCGAGCAAAGACTGTGGTCACCACATCGCGCGCTGCGCTTCAGACGCGCTTCTGCGGCCGTCTGGAACGTTCTTTCCTTCCGATATTAGGAAGCCACCGGAGCTAGGCACTTTTACATCTAGAATGCAAACTCATTTATTTTAGAGCAGTTGTTTTCGTGTGTGTTAGTTTGTGTTCTTCCTCCTGCACCTCCAATGAGCACGGTTTGGCTACGTACGGTCGAAAGAAGTTCAACGTACATACACATACAACACGGTCCGTGTCTCAGTGCGAATCAGGTGACTCCTCGTCCTTCCGCTAACCCTCGTCACCTTGCAGCAAATGCACCTTAACTGCGAATCAATACGCTCTCAATATCATCTCGATCGTACATCAATACCCGTCGATATGAAATGACTTGCTCTCCGCGCTGCCAGCACGCCAGACTCAGGCCAGGGGGCAGACGACCTCCACACCTGGGGGCCATCGTTCTCGTCAGGTGGTCTCAGGTAGTCTCAGGTGAACTCAAGCAAAGTCACGTGGCCTCAGGTGATTCCAGGTGAACTCAGGTGAACTCAAGCAAAGTCACGTGGCCTCAGGTGAACCCAGGTGAACGCAGGTGAACTCAAACAAACTCACGTGGCCTCAAGTGAACCCAGGTGAACTCAGGTGAACTCAAGCAAAGTCACGTGGACTCAGGTGAACCAGGTAAACTCAAGCAAAGTCACGTGGACTCAGGTGAACCCAGGTGAACTCAAGCAAGTCACGTTGGACTCAGGTGAACCCAGGTGAACCCAGGTGAACTCAAGCAAAGTCACGTGGACTCAGGTGAACCCAGGTAAACTCAGGTGAACTCAAGCAAAGTCACGTGGCCTCAGGTGAACCCAGGTGACTCAAGTGAACTCAAGCAAAGTCACGTGGCCTCAGGTGAACCCACGTGAACCCAGGTGAACTCAAGCAAAGTCACGTGGACTCAGGTGAACCCAGGTGAACCCAGGTAAACTCAAGCAAAGTCACGTGGACTCAGGTGAACCCAGGTGAACTCAAGCAAAGTCACGTGGACTCAGGTGAACCCAGGTGAACCCAGGTGAACTCAAGCAAAGTCACGTGGCCTCAGGTGAACCCAGGTGAACTCAGGTGAACTCAAGCAAAGTCACGTGGCCTCAGGTGAACCCAGGTGAACCCAGGTGAACTCAAACGCACGTGGCATCAGGTGAACCCAGGTGAACTCAGGTGAACTCAAACAAACTCACGTGGCCTCAGGTGAACCCAGGTGAACTCAAACAAAGTCACGTGGCCTCAGGTGAACCCAGGTGAACTCAAACAAAGTCACGTGGAATCAGGTGAACCCAGTTGAACTCAGGTGAACTCAAGCAAACTCACGTGGCCTCAGGTGAACCCAGGCGAACTCAGGTGAACTCCAGCAAAGTCACGTGGCTTCAGGTGAACCCAGGTGAACTCAGGTGAACTCAAACAAACTGACGTGGCCTCAGGTGATCCCAGGTTAACTCAGGTGAACTCAAGCAAAGTCACGTGGCCTCAGGTGAACCCAGGTGAACTCAGGTGAACTCAAGCAAAGTCACGTGGACTCAGGTGAACCCAGGTGGTTCTCAGGTGAACTCAAACAAACTCACGTGGCCTCAGGTGAACCCAGGTGGCCTCGACTCGGGTGGACGCAGGGCCTCCCACGCCGCTAATGAAGTGGCTATTGCTTGGCTCGCAAAACGAGTGCGCGATAATAATGATTCCACAGAGTTTTGAACAAATGCGCTGCGTGTTGTTGCTGTGCTTGTGCACGGCTGCTAACGCAGCAGCAGCAGCATCGGGCAATCATCAAATCATTCTACACTTAATCTCCTTGCCACCCGTCTCTCTCTTTGTATTGTGCGCGGTGCTTTCAGCGCCACAGCGCGTCGATTTGTAGCGTTTATTTTCTTTTGTTTGCTGGTGACTGTATTTCATATTGAAAATCGCCTCCGGTGCTTTTGCTGCTGGCGGCAATAAAATTTGTTTAAAAGTCAAAAGTCTCTCTCTCCTGTCCACTTCTCTCTGTTCGTGGCTGCGTCCCTCAACCGAGAGGAGGCTTCCATCCCCTCTCGTCTCTGAGCCCCTCCCATCACCTGTCCACGGGTTCTCACCTGCCACGAGTGGGTAGGCTTGGTGAGCCGTGTGAGGCCCACTCAGTCCTTTCCCGTCTTCCAGACTCCCCCCGCCTCCTCCTCCTCCTCCTGCCAGCGACAGGGGTGAGAACTCCGCGGCCTGACCCCACACGCACGCACAGAGGGCACGGGGTGAGCGGTCAACACGCGTGAGGTCATGGCGTGTGCACAAATGCATGCCGTTGCATCGGTGGCGGGGAGCGGTGGGGCAGCAGTTAGCGCGCTGCGCTACGAATTCGGCGGACCCCGAGTTCGATTCTCGCTCATGGCCACCAACACCAGTGAACCGGTCCTGGGCTTCTTCGAGGTTGACTCAGCCTAAAATGAGTGCCTGATGCGGTGTGTAAATATCGCTACTAGGGAGACAAGTGACCGGGCGTGGTGCTGGTCACCCACCCGCTTGTGTGCCATGCCGGCCTTCATAGGGTGCGCTCGCTAACAGCACTTGGCCTAACAGTCTGTTAAAGAATATATGGGGGATCTTTGTCTTTATGTAGGTGCTCCCCAGGCTATATGGGGGATCTTTAATGGACAATTTCATCCATAACAAAGGTTTTTTGGGTTTGATCGCGTAAATATAAATGTGTCGTTAAACCTCCCACCACAGATTATACAGGGTGCTTCAAAAAAATGTTGACACCTATATGGGACTATAGTTTTAATGGAAAGTAGAACGTAAATAGAACGGATAATACACTGCAACATTATAAAAAAATGTATGTTAATAGCTTCAAAAGTCAAGAGTCCTCTACTTTTTCGCCATCATTGTCAACACGTGCCTGGAATCTTCTCCAGGTGGTCTCCAGAGCCAGGAGGAGGCCCACTTCTTGTGGCATTGTTTCAAATTCTCTCAAGTGTTAACATTTTTTTGAAGCATCCTGTTTCATTGAACCAGGTGAGGACCCAGGAGGCCAGGATAAGTCCCATCGGCAAGCGAGCCCTGGGCGGGTAGTCTGCCGATAGATGGGGGTGATGATAATCTTCATTTAATTCTAGATTTGAAGCTTTCGGTTTTTTGGAATTTCTCTCACTTGATACAGCTATCGTGCTGTGACTGTTCCACCTGAAGACGGAAGCTTGTGTTGCCTCCGAAACGTCGTTATTTTTATTTTATTTTTATTTTACTTTTATTAATTTTAATGTTTACCTACGTGACTTTACCGAAAAAACCTAAGAATATGAATCTTTGCAGTCACGGAAGCTTCAAATCTAGAATGAGTTGTTCACCTTTGCCCATACTTCGCACGCCTATCACGTGTTGTATTATTTGTTGCTGTAACGTTCTAAAACTCGCGCCCCATACTGGACTTCTGTGAACAAGAGCTTTACAGCTCATCGGATTCCTCCTTCAGTATGCATATTCTGATTCTCTTCCGAGTGACGTCAAAGAATCTTTAAAGTCCGCTGTGAGTGAAGCAGACTGCGCGTCGCAGTAATTGTCAGGGGTCACTACACCCGCAGTATTAACCAGGGCGGGCCGCTGGATTTGAACCATTAGGCCACGTCATCATAATCAGCAACAGCAGCGGTGTTTAGTTTGTTGTCCTTCCCCCCGCACCTCCGATTGGCACGGTTGGCTACGTACGGTGCGAAAGAAGTCCAACGTACAGTACATACAGCAGTGACAGCAGCGTCGACAGCAGCATGCCGACATTCATTTCCAATTGAGTTGAATATTCACTCTGCTCAATTCACATGTTGGCCGTCTTCCCTCTCTCCCCCCTCGCTCTCTCCCCCATTGCTCTCTCCCCCCTCACTCTCTCCCCCCTCGCTCCCCACCTCTCTCCCCCCTCTCTCTCCACCCTCTCTCCCCCTCCCTCCCTCGCTCTCTCCCCCCTCTCTCCCCCCTCTCTCCCTCGCTCTCTCCCCCCTCACTCTCCACCCTCTCTCCCCCCTCTCTCCCCCTCTCTCCCCACTCTCTCCCCACCCTCTCTCCCCCTCTCTCCCCACTCTCTCCCCCCCCTCTCTCCCCCCTCCCTCCCTCGCTCTCTCCCCCCTCACTCTCCCCCCCTCTCTCCCCTCTCTCCCTCTCTCCCCCCTCTCTCCCCACTCTCTCCCCCCCCTCTCTCCCCCCTCCCTCCCTCGCTCTCTCCCCCCTCACTCTCCACCCTCTCTCCCCCCTCTCTTCCCCCTCTCTCCCCACTCTCTCCCCACTCTCTCCCCACTCTCTATCCCCACTCTCTCCCCCCTCTCTCCCCCCTCTCTTCCCCTCTCTCCCCACTCTCTCCCCACTCTCTCCCCACTCTCTCCCCACTCTCTCCCCCCTCTCTCCCCACTCTCTCCCCCCTCCCTCCCTCGCTCTCTCCCCCCCTCCTCTCCCCCTCCCTCCCTCGCTCCCTCCCTCGCTCTCTCCCCCCATCTCTCCCCCACTGCACACCCACCCTCCCCCCCACGAACCTCGACGCTAATTAGTGATGAGGCTTGGCACTCATTATCGGCGCGACAGGCCTGATGGATCGCCGCGCGCGTGAGCGCGGAAATTAAAATGAAGTCAATTACAGGAGAGAGAGTGAGAGAGAGTGAGAGTGAGACTGAGCGAGAGTGTAAAGGAGAGTGAGAGAGTGAGACTGAGTGAGAGTGAGACTGAGTGAGAGAGTTGTGAGAGTGAAGACTGAGTGAAGGAGAGTGTGAGAGAGTGAGAGAGTGTGAGAGTGGGACTGAGTGAAGGAGAGTGAGAGAGAGTGAGACTGAGTGAAGGAGAGTGAGAGAGTGAGAGAATGAACTGAGTGAGAATGAGTGAAGGAGAGGAGAGAGTGTGAGAGTGAGACTGAGTGAAGGAGAGTGGAGAGTGAGACTGAGTGGAGAATGAGTGAAGGAGAGTGAGAGAGAGTGAGAGAGTGAAGACTGAGTGAGAGTGCAAAGGAGAGTGAGAGAGTGGAGACTGATTGAAGGAGAGTGAGAGAGTGAGAGAGTGAGACTGAGTGATAGAGTAAAGGAGAGTGAGAGAGTGTGAGGGTGAGTGAGTGAGAGAGTGAGACTGAGTGAGAGAGTGTGAGGGTGAGTTGAGTGAGAGAGTGAGACTGAGTGAGAGTGTAAAGGAGAGTGACGAGGTGAGTAAGGGGATGGACAGAGAGTGAGGTGAGCCAAGGAGGGAGTGAGAGGGTGAGGGAGTGTGAGAGAGTGAGTGAGCCAAGGAGGGAGTGAGAGGGTGAGGTGAGTGTGAGAGAGTGAAGAGTAAACGTGGGAGTGAGACAGCCTAAGAGTGAGTGATCCAAGGAGGGAATGAGAGAGTGAGAGAGTGTGAGACTGAGTGAGACGGTAAAGCAGTGACTGAGAGAGAAGGGGAGTGAGCGAGAGGGCGAGTGAGTGAGCGAGACAATGAGAGGGGCACAGAGTGCCTAAGAGACAGCGAGCCTGCGAGTGAGGCTGGGTGGCTGAGTCGGTGGTTGTGGATCTGGGGAGGGAGTGAGAGATGAACTGGTGGGGGGGGGGGGGGCGGGGGTGTTAGGGTTGTGGTTGTTGTTTTTGTTGGTGGTGTGGTTGTTGTTGTTGGTGGTGTTGTGGTGGTGTGCCGACTGGGATGCGCTCGGGGTTGGGGGTTCTGTGTGTCTGGCTCTGTTGGGGGGGGGGCATGCGAATGAGTGAGGGATGCTGCACGATGGTGTGTGGGTGGTGGGTGGTGTGGGCAGGAGGAGGAGGGGGGGTCTGGGGTGCGGTGGGCAGGAGGGGGAAGAGGGGGGGTCTGGGGTGGCGAGCTGCATACCCACAGACGCCCCGCGGGAGACCCGTGCCGCTCGTTATTAATAGACTCTCTCGTTCCGCTAATGGGTTTATGAGGCCAAACGGTCGCTTATCACCCCTTTGAGGAACCACCCCTCCCCTCCTCCAACCCCTCTTAACCCCCCACCCCCCATCCCATGGAACCCCGGTTGGTCTCAGGTGGCGACCTCTCTTCAATACAAGGGCCCCAGCAGGACATCTGCTACGATTGCGGGGACAGCCATTAACCAGGAGCGATACCACGAAATGCGCGTGTGTGTGTTCTGTGCGTACGTTGAACCTTGAGGCCTCGTGGCCTCAAGGTGCACATGGCCTGGCACAGGCGTCGTGGTGACGTCACCGCCACTTAGCGGCAGTTGTTTGTTGTTGAACTTCTTTCGCACCGTACGTAATCGGAGGTGTAGGGGAAGGACAAACAAACTAAACACGAAAAAGAAGTTAGAAATAAATTAGTTCTCAATCGAGATGATTAGAAGTGCATAGCTCCGGTCGTTTCTTAATAAGTGGAGGAAGAGCGTCGCGTGGTGTGCGTGGTAGTAGGACATCGTATCTCGCCAAACTTTACCGTTCCATTCTTTTTGGGGAAATTGTTTTCCGCTTAAACGCGTTTTTTAGTTTATCGCGGCACTTTTCGGGAACGCATCTACCTCGTTAAACTAGGACCTACTTAAGCATCGCATTGTGTAACATTGAATTGTACCCGTGGTGGCTAGGCACGTGTCCTGTAGTCCAGCACTGACAGGAGAATGTGGTACAGCAAAGCAAGAAACGTGGACTCCGTCTGTTACATCTGTACGGGATAGAGTTTCCTCCAACACAATCAATTTGTTGGTGGCATTGGCTCAACGCGAGACTCCCGCTGCTGCTGCCTGCTGGGGCAAGTGCTGTCAGCGAGTAGCACCTATGAAGGCCGGCAACGCCACACGAGATTGTGTGGGCGTCCAACATCACCTTGCCCAGCCGCCTTTTTCTCCCTAGTGGCGATGTTTATCATCACCAGGTGCTCATTTGAGGCTGAGTGCACCTAGAGGACAGGCCCATGAACGGTTCAAATAATCGTCACCGGTGTTGGTTGCCGTGAGCGGGAATCGAACTCGGGTTCGCAGAAAATAGGATCGCGGATAATAGGATCGCGGATCGTAGATAGTAGGATTGCGGATAGTAGGATCGCGGAAAATAGGATTGCAGATAGTAGGATCGCGGATCATAGATAGTAGATTGCAGATAGTAGGATCGCAGATGGTAGGATCGCGGATAATAG
The DNA here is from genome assembly GCF_015708825.2 of Lethenteron reissneri. Lineage (NCBI taxonomy): Eukaryota > Metazoa > Chordata > Hyperoartia > Petromyzontiformes > Petromyzontidae > Lethenteron > Lethenteron reissneri. Next base: position 24,709 of record NW_026891452.1, read on the forward strand.
GATAGCGGATAGTAGGATCGCAGATAGTAGGATTTCAGATAGTAGGATCGTGGATAATAGGATAGCGGATAGTAGATCGCAGATAGTAGGATCGCAGATAGTAGGATCGCAGATAGTAGGATTGCGGATAGTAGGATTGCAGATAGTAGGATCGCAGATAGTAGGATTGCAGATAGTAGGATCACGGATAATAGGATTGCGGATAGTAGGATTGCAGATAGTATGATTGCGGATAGTAGGATCGCAGATAGTAAGATTTCAGATAGTAGGATCGCGGATAATAGGATAGCGGATAGTAGATCGCAGATAGTAGGATCGCAGATAGTAGGATCGCAGATAGTAGAATTGCAGATAGTAGGATCGCGGATAATAGGATTGCGGATAGTAGGATCGCAGATAATAGGGTTGCGGATAGTAGGATCGCAGATAGTAGGATCGCAGATAGTAGAATTGCAGATAGTAGGATCGCGGATAATAGGATAGCAGATAGTAGGGTCTGTGCCGTCTGGCACCTGCTCGGCCTTGACGGGCTCGCCGGAGGCTGCGGCGGCGGAGTTGGTGAAGGGCTCCTGGTAGTGGTGCTGGCGCTCGAAGGCGCGCTCCAGCGCCTCCAGCTGCTGCTGGGCGAAGGCGTCGACACGCAGCTGCTTGCGGCCTCCCGCGTGGGGCACCCCCCCACAGCGCCCCTCGCCCCGTGCAGCGCCGCGTCCACTGCGGGTGTGGGGGAGACACGGGTGTGTGTGGGTGAGGTGTGTGGGTGAGGTGTGTGGGTGAGGTGTGTGGGTGAGGTGTGTGAGTGACACACAGGTGAGTGATACAGGTGTGTGGGTGAGGTGGTGGGTGACACACAGGTGAGTGATACAGGTGTGTGTGGGTGAGGTGTGTTGGTGAGGCACGGTGTGTGTGGGTGTGTGGTGGGTGAGGTGAGTGAGTGAGGTGTGTGGGTGAGGTGTGTGGGTGAGGCACGGGTGTGTGGGTGAGGTGTGTGGGTGAGGTGTGGGGTGAGGCACGGGTGTGGTGGGTGAGGTGAGTGTGTGAGGTGTGTGGGTGATGTGGGTGAGGTGTGGGTGAGGCATGGGTGAGTGAGACAGGTGTGTGGGTGAGGTGTGAGAGTCACACAGGTGAGGGAGCCACAGGTGTGTGGGTGAGGTGTGTGGGTGAGGTGTGTGAGTCACACAGGTGAGTGAGCCACAGGTGTGGTGAGGTGTGTGAGTGAGGTGTGTGAGTGACACACAGGTGAGTGAGACAGGTGAGTGAGTGAGCTCCAGGTGTGTGGGCGAGACGTCAGGATGCATCGTCTGTTTTCTTGTATCGCTTCTGCAAGTCATCGTCTCGCTTGGCCTGCACCTTTGCTGTCGCGTAAGTCACCGGAGTTGCTCTCGACGAGTGAGGAACCGCGTCGCGTTAAAGAGGCGTCCATTAATCGTGGGACGCGGTACGTTTGTATCAAAAAATAAAAATGCTCGCTTTTCCTTCTTGTCCACGAGCGCGATCCCACCCCCTCCCTCCCTCCCCCCTCCCAGCGCTGAACTGCGATTCTCCAAGCCGCTCGCCCCAATCGGCGAATTCCCCGGCTGATCTGTGACGTCACCACCTACTGTGACGCGTCACACGCCCCTAACTGTGACGCGCGTCGCCCGCGTGCTCGAGTCAGCCGCTGCGCCATCGTAGCCAACGGCAAAGGAAGAAAAAAAAAACAACCAGGGGTGGGGTGGGGGGTGGTGACGCCGCTAATCATATTTGACGTCGTGACATCTTTAGGGCCGTAACAATCTACGCATCCAACCCGTAGCGCCGCGCCCCCGTGGTGTGATGGGGTGGAGCGGGGGCGAGGGGGAATGGCATCGGCAGTGATTGGGCTACAGTCTTGAGTGCGCAGGCGGTGAACCTGCGTCGTTGCCTATGAGTTGGAGGGGTGCCAGGTGGCTGCAGGATATATTTTGTAAACCCCTTGCCTGCTGGGCAATGTTGGTCTGTTAATCCGATTGGATGATTGACTAAGACAGCTGTTCATCTGTGCGCGGAGATGCTGAGCTGAGCTCTGCTTGTACACAGAATTCTCCGCGGCAAAGAAAAATGAGTTCGTGGCGTGGCACGGCTGTTTGCGTTGAAAATGGTCCAATGGATGCAATGGGCGTGCTCTTGCCAATAACATCTGGCAATCCAGCTGACGTTGTTCACTTCACTAACAAGCGTGACTGCTGATGAGACCGAGGATGCTTCGACAAATGCTGCGTCATAATACGTGGCCGAGAGAGCCTATGGACAAAAGCATGGCTTTACTTTTAGACAGAATAGAGTTGTGTTCAATATTCTTAGGTTTTTTTTTCGGTGAAGTCTACGTGCTGTGACGGTTCCACCTGACGACGGAAGCTTGTGTTGCCTCCGAAACGTCGTGATTTTTATTTTATTTTAATTTTACTTTCATTAATTTATTTTTTTTACCTACGTGACTTTACCGAAAAAAAACCTAAGAATATGAACCTTGCAGTCACGAAAGCTTCAAATCTAGAATTAGAGTTGTGTTCCTATGTCACGAAACTCATCGTTGAGGGCCATTATGTAGGATGTCAATGGCTAAAGAGAGAACGCATCCTGCACACAATTAGTCTCTACACGTCAATTGTGTTTACACAATCAGCTGCACGGGTTTCAACATGCAGCGTCTCATCAGCAGTCTGACTTCCTTGAAAGCAATGCTGGCGAAAACTGCCCGATGTTCATATGCGAGAGGATCTGCTGAGACGTGTAAAGCAATTGGTGATGCCGCTTGTGTTGGCAGTGGTGCGAATATCAAAAATCGGTGGGCTAAAGCAGTGACATATTTGCCTTGTGTCAACGTGACACTTTTTGCTGATTGGCCGTGTCGGGTGGTGGAGGGTTACGACACATTATAAATAACGCGATCTAACCCAAAAATGTTGATTGTGAATATCAATATCTCCCGCAACGCGTTCGCCAATACCGACACTGCGTGTGTGGCATTACAAGGAAAAAACACACGTAATATTGTAGACGACGTTTCGGGCAATGGGCCTGTTTCTATAGCACACAAATCGATGAGTAACTATTCACACCGGCAATTAACAACGGGCCATCAGAAAGCTTGTTTTAAAAACCGAATTCTTATCAGGCCCCACGAAGTAACGTCCAATCTCCAACTCTACAGCCCACTATGTATCTATGGCCTCTCTATTCATGCGCTATGAAGAAGGGTCATTGTCCGAAACGTCGCCTATTATATATTGGATTCATTTTAAGGCAACACGTGTTTTGCTCATTCTGCCTTCCATGGGTATCGTAGAATCCACTCCTGAGTGCAGTCGATAATGCTTTCTAGGAAAATGTTTTATATTTGTATAAATATTTTTAACATGAAGTAATGTTTACCGTCTGTATTATTATTAGCGCTATTACTGATGCCCAAATGAAGCCCTCATATTGCTCACACGAAAGAAATAACGCTGCCGGGAACGCATCCCAGATAATGACCCCTTTTAGCTCTCATTCGGTTAGGAACGCGCGTCTCGAGCGCTAAGCGAGGTCTGCCTGTGTGTTCACTCTATACACATTAGTTTCCATGGCAATGCGTAATGGGTTTGTGTGCGATATTACAATGACAAGCGGCTTGTCCACACCCCAACCATCCAGTTATCCATCCCGCTCCCCCCACCCTTTCCCTAACCCTCCCCTCACCATCACAATTCAGAAATTCGATTCAATTCGAGAACCAATCGATGTGGTAGCATCGGTCATCGATACTTTTATCGCGATTCATTCATTCTCCGCACACCCACCCACGCAGAGAGAGAGAGAGCGAGAGAGCAAGAGAGAAAAGAAAGATTGTAACTTCACACACGGCCCCCTAACCCACAACAAAACACCCACCCCGCCCCTACGCATCACCCAGAATCTGCGCCGTCCGTCTGGGCGATGGCGAGGCGCCTTGCGGGAGAGTTTCTGCCGCAGCTGCTCTGGCTCAGAGGGTCCACAGTGAATTCGCGTGCAGGGCACTTCGCAAATTGTGGTGGTGGGTGGGGGGGAACGCGCTCCGATCGTCTATTCAGAGTCTTTGCGGTCACCCCCCCCCCCCCATCTCTACTCCCTTCCTCTCTTCATATCTCTCTCACCCTCTCCTTTTTAAAATCCTTTATATTAAGTTCGCGTGCTTGCTTGCTTGCTTAGGGACCGTGCAATCTTTCGGTCGTTTTTAACCCACTTCCCGTGATCCAATTGAGCTGACATTTTGCAGACAGACTCGTTGTGCGTGACAATTAATGTTGGTGTAAATTTTTGTTCCAAATTTTCCACTTTTTAGGACAAAAATATTATATTTAATTACCAATTGCTTAATGGTGCAATGCAATCATCTGACCCATAGGTGGCAGCCATCTCAAGCCAGAGGACGAGAGGACTCGAGCCGCGACGCATATAAAGGATTTATAGTGAAAAACTTTGTTTTTACGGGTATACTTATTTTGTTTTGTGCGCGGTGCTTTTAGCGCCACAGCGCGTCGATTTTTAGCGTTTATTTTCATTTGTTTGCTGGTGACTTTGTGTATTTCATATTGAAATCGCCTCCAGTGCAATTGCTGCTGGTGGCAATAAAGTTGTTTACAAAGTCAAAAAGTCTCTAATTCTCCTAGCCGTGCATTACACAACTTCGCTTCGCAAACCCTCCCTAGAGCAGATCGAGGCGGCAGCTGCATTGAAGTAAATAATTTACCATCGTCATCATCATCATCATCTTGTGTCACTGTAATCGGGCATGATCTATCCGCTGCTGGATGAAAGGCATTTGCAATACCAGTCGCCACCCTTTCATGGTCCAGCGATTCCCACAACGCGTCTCGATCTCATCGCTCCATCTCCACGGGCGTCTCGTCCCGCTCCTGAGACGTTTTCTCGCGGTGTCTTTGACTGCCACTGCGTCCCCGGTCTCGCCCATCGCGGATGCCGTCAATGGGCTCGGCAACACGCGGCTCTTTCAGGGCTGCCTCGTGACGTTATTGATCAAGGAACCGCCGCTCGTGTTCACACGAGGGCGCCGCGGTGGCGAGATATATGTAGGCGGTTGTGGGTTCGATCCCGACCCTGAAGCCTGCTTGCTGTATACTTAGAGTTTGCGTCTCTCTAACCACGTGACTTTTCTTTTGTATGTGCGCGGTTGCTTTCAGCGCCACAGCGCGTCGATTTGTAGCGTTTGTTTCTTTTGTTTGCTGGTGACTGTATTTCATATTGAAATCGCCTCCAGTGCTTTTGCTGCTGGCGGTAATAAAAGTTGTTTAAAAGTCAAGTCTCTCTCTCCCCGTGGTCGCGTGGATTTTTCTCCGGGTCCTCCGGTTTTCCCCTCCACGTGTAGAAACATGCGTTTAGAGTATTTGGCTGCTATACATTTCCACGTGACGAGCCACTTCGTTAGGATATTATTCGTGGCCAGGTTGCTTCTGAAAAAGAGCTGTATAGCTCAGTGAACCCGTACTTAGTACAAATGTAATTAAAAGTAAATAGTAATCTGAGAATAGGTTTTAACCCTTTTTTCTGGCAACAAAACAGCCGTTAAGTTGTTAAAACACCAAACTGAAACCTTTTACAAGGAATCATGTCTGCATTAACCACAATACTTGTGGTCAGAATGCGTCCTCTGGTCTAACACCATTTAAGACGAGGCTCAAAGAAAGCTGTCTCTGGTGTGGACCAATCAGTTTCAAGGACAATGCATATATTATCAGAGTATCTTTTTTGTTTGCATTCTGACCACAAGTATTGTGGTTAATGCAGACATGATTCCTTGTAAAAGGTTTCAGTTTGGTTGTTTTAACAACTTAACACCTGTTTTGTTGCCAGATGAAAGGGAAAAACCTATTCTCATATTTTGGTACTGGCAAAGGAGGCCCCATGATTTTAAAGTAAATAGTCATCTGCACACTCGAGACTGCAGGCCACGCAACGCCACACTCGCTCATTCGTCAGGGGCCTTCCCCGTAAGTTCAAAGCAAAGGACTCGGTGCCAAGCCGATGAATGTTTTTTTTATTCCCTTCTCTGTAATTGATACCGGGCTAGCAGGAGACGCGGGGCTGCGGGTGGCGATTCCGATTCATGGAGGGGGCTGGCGTCACGAAGCGAACGACTGGGGGGGTGGAGGGGGTTCGTTGGTGGGAAAGGTATTTGGGCAGAGCGGACCCCATTATTTTTTGTTCATCGTTTTAATTTAAAAGTTGACGTCTGTTGGAGTGGCTCAAAGTCCGCACCTGTGTGCCTCTCAGCCGGCTGACAATGAATCCCGGGGCTTGCTCACCTGGTCTCTACCCCCCCCCCTCTACCCCCAATCCTCCCCCCCTACCTTACCCCCACCGGGCACCTCGAACTCTACTCGGACTGCCAAGGAATTAAAAACGGGGTTTGCGAGGAATCCACGGCGCTTCTGGATGTTCGAGTGCAGGTGGATTGCGGAGGGTGGCCGGGATTTCACGGCAGGGCACAGGGCCCGACAGCGTGTTAGAGTTTAAATTTCGATTTAAAGCTTTCGTGACTGCAGGGATTAATCTTCTTGGTTCTTTCGGTAAAGTCACGTAGAAGGGAAATATGAAACAATAAAGATGAAACATAATAAAATAATTCTTACCACGTTTCGGCCACAACGCAAGCAGCCGTCCTCAGGTGAAGAACAGGTCGTCATTCAGACGCTGTCTTTCCGAAACGTCGTGAGAATTATTTTATTGTTTTATCTTTATTATTTTATTATTCCCTTCTACGTGACTTTACCGAAAGAACCAAGAAGAAGCGTGGACGGAGGTTCAGGGCTTTTGGAACACGTCTTGGTGCATGCGATCAAGTAGAGGGGATTTTTGCGGATGGGTGAGACGCGTGTGTGGAATGGAAGCTTCTGGTAACATTTGGGAATTTCATGGCAGGATAAGGGTTCAAAACATTTGAGGTTTGGACTAGAACGTGGCTCATGGAATGTGGTCCAGACGTGATCAGGGCTAGACGCACTAATTGGGTACTAGAGGGGGACATTTTTCCTCGCAGTGGATTTGACTGGCCATCGCACAAAGACGGTCACCCCGCCCCGGACGGTTTCAGATGCGCTTCTGCGTACGTCTGGAGCGCTCTTCCTTTCCGATATTAGGAAGCCACTGAAGCGATGCACTTTTTAATCATCCAGATTGAAAGCTCATTTCTTTAGAACTGCGTTTCATGTTTAGTTTGTTGTCCTTCCCCCGGACCTCTCGATTAGCGCGGTCGGCCACGAATGTTGTGAAAGAAGTTGAACACACAGACTTACATTGTCGACCTGGTAACACTGCCTTTCTCATTTAAGCACTGCGCTCAGGAATCTGTTGACTTTCAGATAATTCTGAGCACCAAGTCAATGTACACAGTCCTCGTCTGATCCTAGTTTAGTCTCATCTCATGTACGGTAATGGCAATTGGCTCTGAATAACACAGTATACACATACACACTCGTATATGTAACAAAGACAAAAATAGCCCCAAAAAAGCCTTAACAGACTGTTGGGACAAGTGCTGTTAGCGAGCACCAATGAAGGCCGGCACGGCACACGAGGCAGTGGGTGACCAGCACCACGCCCGACCGCCTTTGTCTCCCCAGTGGCGATGTTACACACCGCACTAGGTACTCATTTGAAGCTGAGTCGACCTAGGGGAGCCCCAAGACCAGTTTGATAATCGTCACTTATGTTGGCCGTGAGTGGGAATCGAACTCGGATCGCCGGGTTCGTAGCGCAGCGTAGTGCTAACCATTTGCACTACCGCTCCCCACTCGTAGACACATATACACACCCACGACACACACATCACCCACGACACACACACACGGTACACCTAAGCACCGCGGGCGTCTCCCCGTAATTGCAGAGCAATAGCTACCTCCACCTTGCGTCGCGTAGGGATGGTTAACACTGATTGGGAGTCACCTTGGCTCGACTACAGCTGGGCATCAGGGTGGTTGCGATGAGACGCGTGATGTCAGGAGCTTCGAGTCGCTGACTCTTAGGCGAGGGCCACGCTAACCCAAGCCCTCGCCATGGGAATGGTTTCCTCGCCGCTGGCTCAGCGTGAGGAGGTGCAGCGGAGAGGGCCCAACTTTCTAGGCCCATGGAACCGGTGAAAGAAGTTGAACACACAGACTTACTCCGTCGGCTTTCGTCCTGATCTAAATAAAGATTTTGATTGTCATCGGATTCTGAGCTGCCTAACTCAAGATGGTATTCTTTTTATTTACTTACAGAGAACCATCATAGAAAAGTTGGGAACGTTAGGGGCCTGGTTGTGAGACGTAAGAACAGGGCCGGAGGGGCGATGTTGGAATTCCCTTACCGCGTAGGTTTGTCGCAGTCACTCTGCAGCACGTGGCACGGAACATCGGACATTGCGACGAGCAACGATGTTGGAATGTTTTTGTCGGGGGGGGGGGGTTGGGGGGGGGGCGTCAGGTGTGAGCTCGTACCCTCGTCTCGCTTCCTCTTGGCATCTCCGTTGGCCCGGGGGATGCCCAGGATCCCGCTGATGGAGTAGGAACTGGGCCCCAGGGAGCTCTCCACGGGCGTCATGGCCCCGCTGGACACTGCAATACACGGGGACCACACGGAGACCACATGGAGGCCACACGGGGACCATGTGGGGACAACACGGGAACCACATGGAGGCCACACGGGGACCATGTGGGGACAACACGGGGACCACATGGAGGCCATACGGGGACCATGCGGGGACAACACGGGGACCACATGGAGGCCACACAGGGACCATGTGGGGACAACACGGGGACCACATGGAGGCCACACGGGGACCACATGGAGGCCACACGGGGACCATGTGGGGACAACACGGAGACCACATGGAGGTCACACGGGGACCATGCGGTGACAACACGGGGACCACACAGAGACCACAAAGGGGTCCATGCGGGGAACCACACGGGAACCACACAGAGACCACAGAGGGGACCAGACGGAGACAAGATGAACACCACACGGAGACCACACGGGGGACACATGGAGATCACACAGTGACCATGTGGGGACAACACAGGGACCACACAGAGACCACAAAAGGGACCACACGGAGACAAAATGAAGACCACACGGAGACCACACGGGGGACACATGGTACCACGCGGTGACCACACGGGGCCCCGCGAGGACCACACGGGGACCATATGGAGACCAGATGGAGACAAAATAAAGACCACAAGGAGAGAACGTGGGGGACACTGGAGCCACGTGGTGACCACAGGGGAACATATGGAGACCACATGGAGACAAAATGAAGACCACACGGAGACCACACGGGGGACACATGGAGATCACACAGTGACACACCGGGAACGGCGCTCGGCTCTCGCAAACCAAGCACGGGTGTAGGGCCCCAGGAAGTTCGCTATCGTTTCACGACATCTCTTCTGCCATCGTCGTCATCACCATCGTCGTCGTCACCATCGCCAGTGATGGAAAATCCACTGCTGGATGAAGGCCTCCCCATCGGCACAGTAACCTCCGTGGGGTCCCGCCGCGATGTATAACACCAGCACGCGAGGAGCTGATTATATCGCTCCATCCCTGTCGGATGTCCTCTCGGATCCCATGGCTACCACTCTTGTCTCGACCATCGTCCATCATCCCTTCGAGTGACAGCTCCTGCCCAAGCCTCCCGCTTTTATTCTCAATTCGGATGAAGTCATTAATCATGCACGGGTCTCTAATCCACGTGGCCGAATGTCTTCAAATGCCCATGGTGGTGAGATATAACTACGTCGCCTGGTACACAGGAGTTGTGGGTTCGATCTTGACGCTGATGCCCTGGATATTTGGAGTGTGCGTGTCTCTCTCCTCGTGGTTACGTGGATTTTTCTCGGGTCCTCCGATTTTCCCCTTTACAAAATGTACAAACGCGCGTTTAGAGTATTGGCTGCGATACATTTCCACGTAATAAGCCACTTCGTTGAGCTATCATTTGTGGCCAGGTCGTTTATGAAAAAGAGCTATAAACTCAGTGAGCCTTATCGGGTAAAATAACAATAATTGAATTTAGTTTTATCCCGTAGCGTCCTTCACGAACCTCCTCCACAGAGGCCAATCTTGACACCGCTGGTACCAGCCGTCAGCAAGTCCACTCGGCTCCAGAACATCCTTTACGCATCGGTGGGGAACCTTTTTCTGCCAGGGCCATTTGGATTTATAACATCATTCGCGGGCCATACAAAATTATCAACTTAAAGTTAGCCCGTTATATTTGGTCAAACGTTAATCAACTCACCCCTAATGCGATGGCTGGAACTGCTTCTCTTGGCGAGGCGTGTGATGTTAGCTGGTATTGATGATGTTGCTACTCGCAACTGCTTTTCTAGGTTTGCTCTTAGATTTACTGAATTTCGAGTCCCGCCTGCGGTTGCCTTGGCAGGGCCACACCAAATGATTTCGTGGGCCTCGTACGGCCCGCGGACCGGACGTTCCCACCACTGCTTTACCGCATCACCTCCATGTCTTCTCTAGCCTGTACCGTGCCCATTTAGGCCCCTCTAACTGGCCAAACAGAAGCTGCTGGGCATGCGGGCAACGTGACCCAACCAAACACAGCTTCGCCTGCAGGGGGATCTCACAGATGGAACTGTGCTCAGATCTTTCAATGATCTGAGCTCCTCACACTATAATCGAGTCTGGTTAAACAAAGATCCCCCGTATAGCTTTAACAGACTCTAGTAGCAAGTGCTGTTAGCGAGCAGCTATGGAGGCGGAACCGTACACGAGGGGTGAGTGGCCAGCACCACGCCCGGCCGCCTTTGTCTCCCTCGTAGCGATGTTTACACCCTGCACCAGGTACTCGTTTGAGGCCGAGTCGACCTAGGGGAGGCCCAGGACCGGCTCAGATAATAATCGTCACTGGTGTTGGCTGTGAGCGGGAATCGAACCCGGGTCGCCACCACACACACACACCTATGGTGTGTCCACTGGGCAGTCCTTGTCCTGGGCTGTCTTGAGGGCTGGATGAAACGGCTGCTGCACCTTGGTCCGGATTATCCTGGGAGTGGGGGGGGGGTAGGAGGGGGGGCAGAGGCGAGAAGGAAGAGTGACAGAGGGGGGGGGGGTACCACGCCGTCTGTCATTGTCGTGGTGACCGCGAAAACGCCACGCGTCCGTGTGTAACATCACGAGCGAAAGCAAACGCGGGTTGCCCCCCTCTCTTTACGCGGGTTCCATTTGTGTGAGTCGATGCTCCTCGTGCGGAAACCTGCGCCTACCCAAAGATTCGCTGCATATGCGGGTTGATTTCACTCCTGGTATTGTTTCATATAATCGAGAAGCATTAGCAGCTCAAATGCGCTCGATAACATAGCAAAACAAACGGGAACAACATGTCGTGATTTAGTTAGCAGGGGCAGTGCATTGACCGATGAATGAGTGACCCTAACAGAGGGGCGTGGGGGGGGGTCACGAGAAGAAGGCTACAGGGGGGGACGGGACCGAGTGGAGGGGCGAGGGGAGGGAAGAGGAAAGGGATGGGCGACGGAGAAGAGGTGGCGAGGCTTTGAGGAAGGAACAGAAGGTTAAGAAGGCGGACTGCTTCATGTCAGGGGGGAGTGTTGAGTCTATGGGCAGTGTTGAGTCTATGGGCAGTGTTGAGTCTATGAGCAGTGTTGATCTTTGAGCAGTGATGCGTCCATGAGCAGTGTGAGTCTATAGGCAGTGTTGAGTCTATGGGTAGTGTTGAGTCTATGGTGAGTCTATGGGCACTGTTGAGTCTATGGGCAGTGTTGAGTCTATGGTGAGTCTATGGGCAGTGTTGAGTCTATGGGCAGTGTTGAGTCTATGGTGAGTCTATGGGCAGTGTTGAGTCTATGGTGAGTCTATGGGCAGTGTTGAGTCTATGGGCAGTGTTGAGTCTATGGGCAGTGTTGAGTCTATGGGCAGTGTTGAGTCTATGGGCAGTGTTGAGTCTATGGGCAGTGTTGAGTATGGGCAGTGTTGAGTCTATGGGCAGTGTTGAGTCTATGGGCAGTGTTGAGTCTATGGGCAGTGTTGAGTCTATGGGCAGTGTTGAGTCTATGGGCAGTGTTGAGTCTATGGTGAGTCTATGGGCAGTGTTGAGTCTATGGGCAGTGTTGAGTCTATGGGCAGTGTTGAGTCTATGGGCAGTGTTGAGTCTATGGGCAGTGTTGAGTCTATGGGCAGTGTTGAGTCTATGGGCAGTGTTGAGTCTATGGGCAGTGTTGAGTCTATGGGCAGTGTTAGTCTATGGTGGTGTTGAGTCTATGGGCAGTGTTGAGTCTATGGGCAGTGTTGAGTCTATGGCAGTGTTGAGTCTATGGGCAGTGTTGAGTCTATGGGCGTGTTGAGTCTATGGGCAGTGTTGAGTCTATGGGCAGTGTTGAGTCTATGGGCAGTGTTGAGTCTATGGGCAGTGTTGAGTCTATGGGCAGTGTTGAGTCTATGGGCAGTGTTGAGTCTATGGGCAGTGTTGAGTCTATGGGCAGTGTTGAGTCTATGGGCAGTGTTGAGTCTATGGACGGTGTTTAGTCTATGGGTGGTGTTGAGTCTATGGGCAGTGTTGAGTCTATGAGCAGTGTTCGTCTATGAGCAATGTTGAGTCTATGGGCAGTGTTGAGTCTATGGGCCGTGTTGAGTCTATGGGCAGTGTTGAGTCTATGGGCAGTGTTGAGTCTATCGGCAGTGTTGAGTCTATGGCAGTGTTGAGTCTATGGGCAGTGTTGAGTCTATGGGCAGTGTTGAGTCTATGGGCAGTGTTGAGTCTATGGCAGTGTTGAGTCTATGGGCAGTGTTGAGTCTATGGGCAGTGTTGAGTCTATGGGCAGTGTTGAGTCTATGGGCATGTTGAGTCTATGGGCAGTGTTGAGTCTTGGGCAGTGTTGAGTCTATGGGCAGTGTTGAGTCTATGGGCAGTGTTGAGTCTATGGGCAGTGTGAGTCTATGGCAGTGTTGAGTCTATGGGCAGTGTTGAGTCTATGGGCAGTGTTGAGTCTATGGGCAGTGTTGAGTCTTGTTGATGCAGTGTTGAGTCTATGGGCAGTGTTGAGTCTATGGGCAGTGTTGAGTCTATGGGCAGTGTTGAGTCTATGGGCAGTTGATCTTGGCAGTGTTGAGTCTATGGGCAGTGTTGAGTCTATGGGCAGTGTTGAGTCTATGGGCAGTGTTGAGTCTATGGGCAGTGTTGAGTCTATGGGCAGTGTTGAGTCTATGGGCAGTGTTGAGTCTATGGGCAGTGTTGAGTCTATGGGCAGTGTTGAGTCTATGGGCAGTGTTGAGTCTAGGGCAGTGTTGAGTCTATGGGCAGTGTTGAGTCTATGGGCAGTGTTGAGTCTATGGGCAGTGTTGAGTCTATGGGCAGTGTTGAGTCTATGGGCGGTGTTGAGTCTATGGTGTGTTGAGTCTATGGGCAGTGTTGAGTCTATGGGCAGTGTTGAGTCTATGGGCAGTGTTGAGTCTATGGGCAGTGTTGAGTCTATGGGCAGTGTTGAGTCTATGGGCAGTGTTGAGTCTATGGGCAGTGTTGAGTCTATGGGCAGTGTTGAGTCTATGGCGGTGTTGAGTCTATGGTGCAGTGTTGAGTCTATGGGCAGTGTTGAGTCTATGGCAGTGGTCTAGGCATGTTGAGTCTATGGGCAGTGTTGAGTCTATGGGCAGTGTTGAGTCTATGGGCAGTGTTGAGTCTATGGGCAGTGTTGAGTCTATGGGCAGTGTTGAGTCTATGGGCAGTGTTGAGTCTATGGGCAGTGTTGAGTCTATGGGCAGTGTTGAGTCTATGGGCAGTGTTGAGTCTATGGGCAGTGTTGAGTCTATGGGCAGTGTTGAGTCTATGCAGTGTTGAGTCTATGGTGGTGTTGAGTCTATGGGCAGTGTTGAGTCTATGGGCAGTGTTGTCTATGGCAGTGTTGAGTCTATGGGCAGTGTTGAGTCTATGGGCAGTGTTGAGTCTATGGGCAGTGTTGAGTCTATGGGCAGTGTTGAGTCTATGGGCAGTGTTGAGTCTATGGGCAGTGTTGAGTCTATGGGCAGTGTTGAGTCTATGGGCAGTGTTGAGTCTATGGGCAGTGTTGAGTCTATGGGCAGTGTTGAGTCTATGGGCAGTGTTGAGTCTATGGGCAGTGTTGAGTCTATGGGCAGTGTTGAGTCTATGGGCAGTGTTGAGTCTATGGGCAGTGTTGAGTCTATGGGCAGTCTGGGTTGGTTATGGCAGTTGAGTCTATGGTGGTTGAGTCTATGGGCAGTGTTGAGTCTATGGGCAGTGTTGAGTCTAGGCAGTGTTGAGTCTATGGGCAGTGTTGAGTATGGCAGTGTTGAGTCTATGGGTAGTGTTAGTCTATGGCAGTGTTGAGTCTATGGGCAGTGTTGAGTCTATGGGCAGTGTTGAGTCTATGGGCAGTGTTGAGTCTATGGGCAGTGTTGAGTCTATGGGCAGTGTTGAGTCTTGGGCAGTGTTGAGTCTATGGCAGTGTTGAGTCTATGGGCAGTGTTGAGTCATGAGCAGTGTTGAGTCTATGGGCAGTGTTGAGTCTATGGGCAGTGTTGAGTCTATGGTGCAGTGTTGAGTCTATGGGCAGTGTTGAGTCTATGGCAGTGTTGAGTCTATGGGCATGTTGAGTCTATGGCAGTGTTGAGTCTATGGGCAGTGTTGAGTCTATGGTGCAGTGTTGAGTCTATGGGCAGTATTGAGTCTATGGCAGTGTTGAGTCATGGCAGTGTTGAGTCTATGGGCAGTGTTGAGTCATGAGCAGTGTTGAGTCTATGGGCAGTGTTGAGTCTATGGACAGTGTTGAGTCCATAAGCAGTGTTGAGTCTATGGGCAGTTCAGACTTTTTATTCTTCAACAATTGTTGATGGATAGCATCGGTCTGGAAAACCCATAGGCCGACTAACTTAATAACAATCCGTATGTATGCGTAGACATAGAGCAGAGTTCTGCTTATGAAAATATAAACTATAAATATAATCCGGATAGAGCAGGAGGAAGGGGGCCCTGCAATGTCTGCGAACAATATGAATCCCCGTCACTGCGAGCGTCTTAGCCACTAATCGGGTTCTAGAGGGGACTTTATCCACCCTGACAAACAAATAAAACCACACAGCGCCACGCTGCGTCTGTTCCGTCATTGCTCGGGCCTCTATAACGTGACTTTACCGAAAGAACCAAGAAGGAATCCCTGCAGTCACGAAAGCTTTAAATCGAAATTTAAAGATATGAAAATTGTATTTTATTTTGCTAGGTAAGGCCCACTGAGCTGTCATATCGCTCTTTTTCAGAAGTAAACTGCCGACAAATGATAGCCCAACGAAGTGGTTTATCTCGTGGAAATGTACAGCAGCCAGACACTCTAAACACACGTTGACTCTCAATGTCGAGGGAACGCCGGAAGGACCCGGAGAAAAATCCACGAGACCACGGGGAGAGAAAGAGACGCAAACTCCAATCATACAACAGGCATCAGGGTCGGGATCAAACCCACGACTAACTGTGTACCAAACGAGGTAGTTAACATCTCGCCACGGTGGGGCCCCGCATATTTAAAGCGTTATTGTTGAAGAACGCGCCACAAAGTTGCAGGCTTTAATAGGTGCTCGCAAACAGCATGTGTCACATAGGCGTGCACTTGACCCCGACAGTCGATGTTAGGCTATAGGGTGTTGTGAGTGCGTGAAGGCGCTGTTATTTGGATCTTCTTGTCACGAACCCCACCAGCCCTGTCACTCCCTCCCCTACACCCAGTGCCCCCCTCCCTCATGCCCCCCCTCATGCCCGCACCCCTATCAGCCCCTTCTCCCTCCCCCACCACCACCCCCCCCCAATCTTGCAAGCCATAAATGAAGCGTTGGCCGTGATCGATACGGCAAGGATATAAAGATTTATGTGCGCGCGTGTTTGCGGCAAGCCGGGAAATTACAAGCAAATTTGCTGGAGTTATGGTGGTGGTGGTGTGGGTTGGTGAGAGTGCTAGGGAGAGAGTTGCCTGCGGAGAGAGAGAGGACACACAGCGAGAGAGAGAGACAAAGACTTCGAGAGGAGATACATAGACACGCACGAATAATGCACGCGTAAGAGAAACAAAAACAAAAAAGCTGTTAGCGAGCACCTATGAAGACCAGAACGGTACACGAGGGGGTGTGTGGCCAGTACCACGCCCGGCTGCCTTTGTCTTCCCAGTGGTAATGTTGACACACCGCACCAGGTACTAATTTGAGGCTGAGTCGACCTAGGGAAAGCCAAGCACCGTTTCAGATATTCGTCACTGGTGGTGGCCGTGAGCAGGAATCGAAACTCAGGTCACCGGGTTTGCAGCGCAGCGCGCTAACCACCACACCAGCGCTCCCCCACGAAAACAAAGATCCCTCATATAGCATTAACAGACTGTTAGCGAGCACCTATGAAGGCCGGCACGGCATGCCAGCACCGCGCCCGGCCGCAGACACACAGAGACACACACCGAGACAGACACACAGAGACACACACCGAGACAGAGACGCAGACACAGAGAGATGGGGGGAGCGGTACAGAGAGCGAGATACAGAGAGAGAGAGATTTTAGTCCGAGTGCAGTTATGCCAAACGAAGTTTGGTGGATAATAAAGTCGCTGGCATCGCTCGAACACATGATGCACATTGTGACTCAACGCCGCGTTTACAATGAAATTCAGTTCTGGTTTATATAGAAACACATAGACACTCACTCACACACCCATACACTCACTCACACACCCATACACTAACTCACACAGTCACTAACTCACACACACAGATATTTACTCACTCACACACACTTACTCACACACACACAGACATCAACTCACACACACAGACACGTACACACACAGACACTTACCCACTCACACACACAGACACTAACTCACACACATACACTAACTCACACAGTCACTAATTCACACACACACTATCTCACACACACAGACACGTACACACACAGACAATAACTCACACACAGAGACACTAACTGACACATACACACACTTACACACACAGACACTAACTCACACACACAAACTCACACACAGACGCCACTAACTCGCAGACCCGTACACACAGACGCTAAGACACACTTACACACAGACACAAACTCACACACACAAACTCACATACACCGCCACTAACTCACACACAGACACGTACACACAGCCGCTAACACACACATACACACACTTACACACACAGACACTAACTCACACACACACACACACAGACGCTAACTCACACACACAAACTCACATACACCGCCACTAACTCACACACAAGACACACAGACGCTAACACACACACACAGACACGTACACACACAGACACTAACTCACACACACACACAGACGCTAACTCACACACACAAACTCACATACACCGCCACTAACTCACACACACAGACACACAGACGCTAAGACATACATACACACACTTACACACACAGACACTAACTCACTCTCACACACAGACACTAACTCACACACACAGACACACACACAAACTCACATACACCGCCACTAACTCACACACACAGACACATAGACGCTAACACACACATAACACACTTACACACACAGACACTAACTCACTCACACACACAGACACTAACTCACACACACAGACACACACACACACAAACTCACATACACCGCCACTAACTCACACACACAGACACACAGACGCTAACCACACATACACACACTTACACACACAGACACTAACTCACTCACACACACACAGACGCTAACTCACACACACAGACGCTAACTCACACACACACACAGGCACAAGGTCACAAAGACCACCCGTATAGCCTCAACAGATTCATACTCTCAGGTTTTTTTTCGGTAAAGTCACGTAGGTAAAAAATAAAATTAAAAGTTAATAAAAGTAATAATGGAAATAAAATTACTGTTATTAACTTTTAATTTTATTTTTTTACCTACGTGACTTTACCGAAAAAACCTGAGAGTATGAATCCTTGCAGTCGCGAAAGCTTCAAATATAGGACCTAAACAGATTATTGGGGCAGGTGCTGTTAGCGAGCACCTACTCTATGACGACCGACAGACACACGAGGGGGTGGGTGACCAGCATCACGCCCGGCCGTCTTTATCTCCCTAGTGGCGATGCTTACAGATCGAGACAA
>NW_026891453.1:0-20402 GCF_015708825.2 Lethenteron reissneri
TGGGTGGGGGGGTGAGTGAGGGTGTGTGGGGGGGTGGTGGTGGTGGGTGGGGGGGTGTGAGGGGGGTGTGTGGGGTGGTGGTGGTGGTGGTGGGTGGGGGGGTGAGTGAGGGTGTGTGGGGTGGTGGTGGTGGGGTGGGGGGGTGAGTGAGGGGGTGTGTGGGGTGGTGGTGGTGGGGGTGGGGGGGGGGTGAGGGGGGTGTGGGGTGGGGTGGTGGTGGTGGGTGGGGGGGTGAGTGAGGGTGTGTGGGGTGGTGGTGGTGGTGGTGGTGGGTGGGGGGGTGAGTGAGGGTGTGTGTGGGGTGGTGGTGTGGTGGTGGGGGGGTGGAGTGGGGTGTGTGTGGGGTGGTGGTGGTGGTGGTGGTGGGTGGGGGGGTGAGTGAGGGTGGTGGGGTGGTGGTGGTGGTGGGTGGGGGGGTGAGTGAGGGTGTGTGGGGTGGTGGTGGTGGTGGGTGGGGGGGTGAGTGAGGGTGTGTGTGGGGTGGTGGTGGGGTGGGTGGGGGGGTGAGTGAGGTGTGTGGGGTAGTGGTGGTGGTGGGTGGGGGGTGGTGAGGGGTGTGTGGTGGGGTGGTGGTGGTGGTGGGGGTGGGGGGGTGAGTGAGGGTGTGTGTGGGGTGGTGGTGGTGGTGGGTGGGGGGGTGAGTGAGGGTGTGTGGGGTGGTGGTGGTGGTGGTGGTGGGTGGGGGGGTGGGGGGTAAGTGAGGTGTGTGGGGTGGTGGTGGTGGGGTGGGGGGGGGGTGAGGGGTGTGGGGTGGTGGTGGTGGTGGTGGGTGGGGGGTGAGTGAGGGGTGTGTGGGGTGGTGGTGGTGGTGGTGGGTGGGGGGGTGAGTGAGGGTGTGTGGGGTGGGGTGGTGGTGGGTGGGGGGGTGAGTGAGGTGTGTGGGGTGGTGGTGGTGGTGGGTGGGGGGGTGAGTGAGGGGTGTGGGGTGGTGGTGGTGGGGGTGGGGGGGTGAGTGAGGGTGTGTGGGGTGGTGGTGGTGGTGGGTGGGGGGGTGAGTGAGGTGTGTGGGGTGGTGGTGGTGGTGGGTGGGGGGGTGAGTGAGGGTGTGTGGTGGGTGGTGGTGGTGGGTGGTGGGGGGGTGAGTGAGGTGTGTGGGTGGTGGTGGTGGTGGTGGGTGGGGGGGTGGAGGGGTGTGGGGTGGTGGTGGTGGTGGTGGGTGGGGGGGTGAGTGAGGGTGTGTGGGGTGGTGGTGGTGGTGGTGGGGGGGTGAGTGAGGGTGTGTGGGGTGGTGGTGGTGGTGGTGGGTGGGGGGGTGAGTGAGGGTGTGTGGGGTGGTGGTGGTGGTGGTGGGTGGGGGGGTGAGTGAGGGTGTGTGTGGGGTGGTGGTGTGGGGGGTGGGGGGGTGAGTGAGGGTGTGTGTGGGGGGGTGGTGGTGGTGGGTGGGGGGTGAGTGGGGTGTGTGGGGTGGTGGTGGTGGTGGGTGGGGGGGTGAGTGAGGGTGTGGGGGTGGTGGTGGTGGTGGGTGGGGGGGTGAGTGAGGGGGTGTGTGGGGTGGTGGTGGTGGTGGGTGGGGGGGTGAGTGAGGGTGTGTGGGGTGGTGGTGGTGGTGGTGGTGGGGGGGTGAGTGAGGGTGTGTGTGGGTGGTGGTGGTGGTGGTGGTGGGGTGAGTGAGGGTGTGTGGGGTGGTGGTGGTGGGGGGGGGGGGGGGTGAGTGAGGGTGTGTGTGGGTGGTGGTGGTGGTGGGTGGGGGGTGAGTGAGGGTGTGTGTGGGGTGGTGGTGGTGGTGGGTGGGGGGGTGAGTGAGGGTGTGTGTGTGGGGTGGTGGTGGTGGTGGTGGTGGGTGGGGGGGTGAGTGAGGGTGTGTGGGGTGGTGGTGGTGGGTGGGGGGGTGAGTGAGAGGTGTGTGTGTGGTGGTGGTGGTGGTGGGTGGTGGGGGGGTGAGTGAGGGTGTGTGGGTGGTGGTGGTGGTGGGGGGTGGGGGGGTGAGTGAGGGTGTGTGGGGTGGTGGGTGGGGGGGGGTGAGTGAGGGTGTGTGGGGTGGTGGTGGTGGTGGGGGGTGGGGGGGGTGAGTGAGGGTGTGGGGGGTGGTGGTGGTGGTGGTGGTGGGTGGGGGGTGAGTGAGGGTGTGTGGGGTGGTGGTGGTGGGTGGGAGGGTGAGTGTTTGCGTGCGTGCGGGTTGTGTGGGTGTGAATTTGTCTTTCTGCTTGTGGGTGAAAGTAAATATGCATGTTGGACTTCTTTTGCACAGTACGTAGCCAACCGTCCTAATCGGAGGTGTGTGTGTGTGTTAGGATGGTTGCGTGTATGTCTTTGCGTGGGTTTCTGGTGTGTATGTGGGTTTATGTGTGTGTGTGTGGGTTTCTGTGTGTATGTGGAGTTTCTGTGGTGTGTGTGGGTTTCTGTGTGTGTGTGTGTTTCTGTGTGTGTGTGTGGGTTTCGGTTTTCTGTGTGTTATGTGAGTTTCTGTGTGTGGGGGGAGTTTCTGTGTGTGTGTGGGGTTCTGTGTGTGTGTGGGTTTCTGTGTGTGTGTGGGTTTATGTGTGTGTGTGTGGGGGAGTTTCTGTGTGTGTGTGTGTGGGTTTCTGTGTGTGGTGTGTGTGGGTTTGTGTGTGTGTGGAGGGGGGGAGGGGGGTGTTTGCTAGGTCCACTCAGCCTCAAATGAGTACCTGGTGCGGTGTGTAGTAAACATCGCCACTGGGGAGACAAAGGCGGTCGGGCGTGGTGCTGGCCACCCACCCCCTCAGTGTGCCGTTTTGACCTTCATAGGTGCTGCTACTCTCGCTAAAAGCACTTTCCACAAAAGTCTGTGAAGGCTACACGGGGGATCTTTGTTTGCTGTTGGCATGTACGTGGTTTTGCGTGGGTGTGTGTATGTAATATGGGTCTCTATATGAGACTGTGGATCTCCATGGGTCTCTATGTATGTCCATGTGTCTCTGTATATGCCCGTGGTACTGTGTATGTTAAACTTATTTTGTTGTGTAAGTAGCCAACAGTGCTAATCGGAGGTGTTGAATAGCGTCTCGAAATATGGGTCACCTTGTGAATCTTTGGGTTTCTATGTATGTACACGGGTCTCTATATGAGTCTACAGGTCTCTATGTATTTTCATGCGTTTCTATATGAGTCTACGGGTCTCTATGTATTTACATGCGTCTCTATATGAGTCTATGGGTCTCTATATGAGTCTATGGGTCTCTGTGTATGTATGTACATGGGTCTCTATATGAGTCTACAGGTCTCTATGTATGTACATGCGTCTCTATATGAGTATGGGTCTCTGTGTATGTATGTGTATGCGTCTCTATATGAGTCTATGGGTCTCTGTGTATGTATGTACATGGGTCTCTATATGAGTCTATGGGTATCTGTGTATGTATGTACAAGGGTCTCTATATGAGTCTATGTGTGTGTATGTTGATGGGTCTCTATATGAGTATATGTGTATGTATGTTGTTGTCTCTATATGAGTCTATGGGTCTCTATGTATTTACATGCGTCTCTATATGAGTCTATGGTCTCTGTGTATGTATGTACAAGGGTCTCTATACGAGTCTACAGGTCTCTATATATTTACATGCGTCTCTATATGAGTATTTGTTTCTCTGTGTACGTATGTTGATGGGTCTCTATATGAGTCTATGAGTCTCTGTGTATGCATGATGTGGTCTCTATATGAGTCTATGTGTATATATATTGATGGGTCTCTATATGAGTCTATGGGTCTCTGTGTATGTATGTACATGGGTCTCTATATGAGTCTATGAGTCTCTGTGTGTATATGTACATGGGTTCTCTATATGAGTCTATGAGTCTCTGTGTGTATGTTGATGGGTCTCTATATGAGTCTATGAGTCTCTGTGTGTGTATAGATGGGTCTCTATATGAGTATATGTGTATGTATGTTGTTGGTCTCTATATGAGTCTATGTGTATGTATGTTGATGGGTCTCTATATGAGTCTTTGTGTATGTATGATGATTGGTCTCTATATGAGTCTATGGGTCCTCTGTGTATGTATGTTGTTGGTCTCTATATGAGTCTATGGGTCTCTGTGTGTGTATGTTGATGGGTCTCTATATGAGTCTATGGGTCTCTGTGTATGTATGTTGTTGGTCTCTATATGAGTCTAAGTGTATGTATGTTGACGGTCTCTATATGAGTCTATGTGTATGTATGTTGATGGTCTCTATATGATTCTATGTGTATGGGTCTCTATATGAGTCTATGGGTCTCTGTATATGTATGTGTATGGGTCTCTATATGAGTCTATGTGTATGTATGTTGTTGGTGTCTATATGAGTCTCTGTGTATGTATGATGTTGGTCTCTATATGAGTCTATGGGTCTCTGTGTATGTATGTTGTTGGTCTCTATATGAGTCTAAGTGTATGTATGTTGACGGTCTCTATATGAGTCTATGTGTATGGGTCTCTATATGAGTCTATGGGTCCTCTGTATATGTATGTGTATGGGTCTCTATATGAGTCTATGTGTATGTATGTTGTTGGTGTCTATATGAGTCTCTGTGTATGTATGATGTTGGTCTCTATATGAGTCTATGGGTCTCTGTGTATGTATGTTGTTGGTCTCTATATGAGTCTAAGTGTATGTATGTTGACGGTCTCTATATGAGTCTATGTGTATGGGTCTCTATATGAGTCTATGGGTCTCTGTATATGTATGGTATGGGTCTCTATATGAGTCTCTGTGTATGTATGATGTTGGTCTCTATATGAGTCTAAGTGTATGTATGTTGACGGTCTCTATATGAGTCTATGTGTATGGGTCTCTATATGAGTCTATGGGTCTCTGTATATGTATGTGTATGGGTCTCTATATGAGTCTCTGTGTATGTATGATGTTTGTCTCTATATGAGTCTATGGGTCTCTGTGTATGTATGATGTTGGTCTCTATATGAGTCTATGGGTCTCTGTGTATGTATGATGTTGGTCTCTATATGAGTCTATGTGCATGCATATTGATGGCTCTCACTGTCAGTGGCTGGTCCAAGACATCAAAACCACTGCACACACTCGAGAACACGTTTTAATCGCGGGTGACTTGCACTCCAAGCCAGCGCTCTCGTTCAACATCTCATTCATATGCTCGGGGAGAGAGGGGGAAATAGGCAAAAATGTTTTTTTTTTTATATCTAGCAATGTGTAACAACACATCAAACGCGACCGCTTTTAAATGAATCTTTTTTTTTACGTGCGTGTGTACGTCTGATGCGCGTATATGTTTTAAAGTAAAACGTAACATTTTATTTCAGGGAATTGAGTGACCGTTCAAAATGCATATTTAATGTCTGTCGAATAGAAACAGCTCAGGCTCAAGTACCACATAAATAGATCGTGAGTGAATATGTGTGTGTGTGTATGCGTGTGTGTCTGTGTATGTGGAGCGGTGGTATAGCGGTTAGCGCGCTGCGCTACGAACCTGGCGACCCGGGTTCGATTCCCGCTCACGGCCAACACCAGTGACGATTATCTGAACCGGTCCCGGCCTCCCCTAGGTCAACTCAGCTTCAAATGAGTATCTGGTGCGGTGTGTAAACATCACCACTAGGGAGACAAAGGCGGCCGGGCGTGGTGCTGGCCACCCACCCCCCTCGTGTACCGTTCCGGCCTTCATAGGTGCTCGCTAACAGCACTTGCCCCTACTGTTTGCTCAGGCCATACAGGGGATCTTTGTCTTTGTAATGCAATACAAAAATCCCCCGCTTAGCCTTAACAGACTGTAGGGGCAAGTGCTTTTAGCGAGCAGCACCTCGTGATCAAGGTCGGGACGGCCAACACCCCAGCGGTGATGTTTACGCACCGCACCATTCACTCATTCAGGCTGAGTCCACCTAGGGGAGGCCCAGTGCCGTTTCAGATAATCGCCACTGAGCGGGCATTGAACGGGTATTGAACTCGGGGGTGGCCAGGTGCGTGGTGCAGTGCGCTAACCGCTGCACCACCACTCCCCACAATGAGCGCACACACATGAGCCGGGGAGCGGTGGCGCAGTGGTTAGCAACACTGCGACGCGAACCCGACGATGAACCAGAACCGCCTTCGACTCGTCCTCAAACGAGCTCCTGTGTGCGGATTCGTAAACATCATCACCGGGGGAGACAAAGGCGGCCGGTGCGTGAGGTTGGCCAATACCCCAGCCACACCGACCCTTCGTGTACCCGTCCATCGGAGCTGGCTCGCTAACAGCACTTGCCCCAACAGTCTGTTGAGGCTATATAAGTGTGGGTGGTGGTGGTGGTAGTGGTGGTGGTAGTGGTGGTGGTGGCGGGGTGCAATCTTTGTCTTTGTTGTTTGTGGAGTGTTGGGGGGGGGGGCCTTGTAGACTCGGGCAGAGAGGGGTGGGGGCGAGCGGTAGAGAGACAAGAGAGGGGGGCGAGGCAACCACATACAACAAAACACATAAGAGAGGCGACGGGGCTTTTAGAGTCAGAGAGAGAGACACACACACACACACGGGGCGAGAGAGGAGAAAGAGTATGTCCGTACAGGTGTGCCTGTGTAGTGTGTGCGTTGCGTGCTACGGGTAGGTAGGGGAGGAAACGCATTACTTATTTAATTTTTCAACGGAAAAGTAAACGGGCCGGTGTTTGCCTGCGGAAATGAGAACGCATGAAAGGCACAGGTGCTTGTGCTGCGTGTGTACGTGCGTGCGGGCGAGGAGCGGTGGCGCGGCGGTTAGCGCACTAGCGCTTGCGAGCACTGCAGCAGCAAGGGGCATATTGGAACCCTGGGTCTGGGCGCTTCCCCCGAGGTCTAATCATCGCCACTGGGGAGACAAAGGCGGCCGGGTTGTGGTGCTGGCCACCCACTCCCTCGTGTGCCGCCGTGCCCGCCTTCATAGGTGCTACTCGCTAACAGCACTTGCCCAAACAGTCCGTGGAGGCTATACGGGGGGTGCTTTGTCTTTGGGTGTGTGAGCCCTGGTCGTACAGCGTGTGATTGTGGGTTGGCTATGCTCTGTGTGACACACATTGTCAGATTTGTGTTGTTGTTGTTATTAATGTCTTTACTTTGTCAAGGTGAGAACCACCTTCTCCTTCTGTGTGTGTGTGTGTTTGTTGCTTGGGGTGTGAGTTGGTTGTGCACGTGTGGACCTGCTTGCAAGTGTGAAACAAAAAAAACATCACGGGGGAAACAAAGGCGGTCGGGCGCGGCACGTGACCACGCCATACCCTATCCCCGCTCACGGCCAAATACCAGTGACGATTATCTGAACCGGTTCTGGGCTTCCCCTAGGTCGACTCAGTCTCAAATGAGTACCTGGTGCGGTGTGTAAACATCGCCACTCGATAGGCAAAGGTGGCCGGGCGTGGTGCTGGCCACCCTCCCCATCATGTGTCGGCCTTCATAAGTGCTCGCTAACAGCACTTATTTTTCTTTCGCATGGCATGTAAGCAACAGTTTGTATAGATGGCATAGTTGAATGTCAAGGTCCTTCTACCAATCCAAGGCGGTAGTAGTAGCTGATGTATGAATTGCAGCGATACCGCGATATAGAGAGTATTTGTGTCTGTTTACTGTGTGTGCGTGTGTGTGTGGGATAGTGCGTGTGTGTGTGTGGGATAGTGTGTGTGACTCTGCGTATATGTGTGTCGTACTGCATGCCCAAGTAGCTTCTGTTTGGCCGGATAGAGGGAGCTAAACGAACACGGCACGGGCTGAAGAAGAGATGGAGCTGATGAGAAATGCCCAAGACTGGTACCAGCAGTTTCAAGATCGGCCTCTGTGGAGGAGGCTCGTGAAGGACGCTGCTGGGCAGTTGGAGGCAGTCGCCCTCCAACAACAACGGAGGGCGGAGGAGCGACGCTCACAACAACGAGCGGAGCGCCGGGTGTCTAAAGCACAGCAAGTTGGTACAGTAGGGGGCACAGGTGGTGCATCAGCCAGTCATCTCGGTCATCTCAGTCAGTCGACCCGCGGCACCTGGGTCTGCCCCGTGACCTCCTGCCAGCGGGCGTTCGACACTTCACGTGGCCTCAAGGTGCACATGGCGACGCTCACAACAACGAGCAGAGCGCTGGGCGTGTAAAACGCACCAAGCTGACACAGTGGGGAGCAGAAGTAGTACATCTGCCAGTCATATCAACCCGGCAACTCAAGGTGCCTGGCTCTGTTCTGTGATCGCCTGCTAGCAGCGAGCCTTCGACACTTCACGTGGTCTCAAATGCACCTAGTCTGGCACAAGCGCTGTGGTCACGTCACCACAACTTGCGGATGGGTGTCCTTGTAGGTCTGTGCATATACGTATGTAATCTGCAGACGTGTCTTCATGGTACGAGCGCCGTTTATAATTACGACAATAAAACATCGGCAGTGTATATTCATATTTTGGTTTACACACCCACACCATCAAAAATAGAAAAATAATTTAATTACTGAACTAAATTAAATGTAAAACTCGTCTCACTACTTGCTACCGCATATCCTATGCTTTTTGGCAGCCATTTTGAATTTATAGCAGTAAAGAAATGGCGGCCGATTAAAACGTGAATTGCTTCACAAATCCACAAGAGCCGCTGGATAAACCGATGAAAATGCGTAAGGAATTTCAGCGCTGAACTAAATTAGTCTGCAATGACTTTGTTCACTGCTTCTTGCCGTCACCTGTTTTCCATTTCCGATCGTTGCAACAACAACAAAAATGGCGGTCAATTAAAATGGAGGTTCACAAAACTCACAACACCACAGCGCGAAGATGACTAAAAGCCGAGAGAAACTCTAACACTGCACTAACGTAACACCGTTACGTTGTTGGGCCAACGAGACTCATAGATAGACATATACATAACGACAAGTCACAAGAGTGTGATTGTGGCAACGCAACCCAAACTATGGACCGCACAGCAAACACCCTGTGGTCTGCGGTCCATCAACGGATGTGTAGGAACAGCGGCACCACACGAACTCTCTCTCTCTCTCTTACTCTTAGTTCTTTCGGTAAAGTCACGTAGGTAAAAAATGAAATTAAAATTATAAAAAATAATAAAAAAAATCTCTCTCTGTTGAACTACTCTCGTCATGGCAGCAGCATCAGAACCTCTACATTGGCGTAAAGCTCCTGAACATATTGCCGTTGTACGCAATATAGAATATAATGGAATCGTTAGGCCAACGTTGGTCCAACGTTGCACGTTGACTGGGAAAATTCCCTGCTGAATATTCATTTAACTTCTGGTGCCGATTTTTCATTATTTTTTTACAGTATACCGCATGGCGTTAAAGAAATAAAACGGCGTTTATGTTATATTTTTGGTTTATAAACCAACGCGAATCACTTAGGAAACTGACGCAAATGCATCGGGGATGTAATCCCCGAGGTAAAACTGAACTCTTCAGGGATGCAATCGCCAAAGTACTTTCCGCGTCATACGCACATTACTCGCTTCAGCCATTTTGGATTTCAAACAAATAAACAAAAAATGGCAGACTGATAAAATGTGGTTTATCATCATTAGCCGCCGAGTAAATAACCCGAAATATTTATGGAATTTAATCGTACGTTCCATCCATTTTACATGTCTGGCAATGGCCTGAAATTCCAGTTCATGACCTTCCCATAACACCCGTCAATTTACGAGGCCTTGTGGTTCAACGCCCCCACCACCACCACCACCTCCACCTCCCAGCCATTGCAAGCGCTAAGATACTCTTAGTTTTTTCGGCAAAGTCACGTAGGTAAAAAAATGAAATTAAAATTAATGAAAGCAATATATAAATACAATAATAAAAATCATTAAATAATAAAAATGTGATTTTTATTATTTTATAAAATAATAAAAATGTGATTTTTATCATTTTATTTCTATTATTACTTTTATTAATTTTAATTTCATTTTTTACCTACGTGACTTTATCGTAAAAACTAAGAGTATGAATCCTTACAGCCACGAAAGCTTCAAATCTAAAAGCAAACCGCTAAGTTTCGATTTAAAGCTTTCGTGACTGCAGGGATTTATCTTCTTGGTTCTTTCGGTAAAGTCACGTAGAAGGGAAGTAATAAAATAATATGTTTTATTTTTATTATTTTATTACTTCCCTTCTACGTGACTTTACCGAAAGAACCAAGAAGATCAAACCGCTAAGATTGCTTTTATTTACTTTCGGTTTTTTTTTCAGAGCGGGAGGGGGGAGAGGGGTACGTGTTACATTTTCTTGACCGCGTAACAAAAAGGCTCGCAATTCTTTGTTTGTTATTTGTAAAAGTAAAATGTGACTGCTGCTGCTGCTGCTATTTTCCGTTTGTGACACTCGTTCCGGATCGCGGGGAGTTTAAATTTGTTTCACCAATTTCACGGTGTCGGAATGGCGTGGAACGAGGTGGCTGAGCATCTGGGAAAGAATGAGTCGCGTTCTTTCGTGATGGCTTTTGCCGCTGGATAGGAATTTAAAGGGGTGGGGGGGGGGGAGCTTTTTGAACAAATAGCTACGTAGTTCTTTTGTTGTCAAATCATTGGGACAGAACAGCTCCACCGTTAGGAAGAGAATGGCTGAGTGCTCTTATGAGAACCGACTGCTATTACTCATTTTTTTTTACTGTTTAGGGAAGACACGTGCGTTTGCCTGTGCAATGCTTCTAAACGAGGGTATCTTCTTACATTAGTTATGACATTTTCAAATGCTGCCTTTTAATTGGTGGGAGATCTAAGCTCAACCAAACAGGCCCCTCAAGGACACCATTAGGCTTTGTGAAGCATGCGTGTCAATCCCGGTTTGAGCCCAATGTAGTGAACCACGTCATTTACACAGGCAAATATAAATGTTCCCTGTATAGCTTTTATTACGCATTGGCGAAGGGGGGTTGAGGCTGATTGGACGAGAGGACCGATTTTAACCGGGAAATCAAACTCGGTCACCACACAGACACACACAGCACGCTAACCACTGTGCCACCGCTCCTAACAAAGACAGGGCTTAACAGACTATTGGAGCAAGTGCTGCTAGCGAGCACCTATGTAGACCGTGGCAGTTTACGAGGGGGTAGGTCTGGCCAGCACCACACCCGACCGCCTTTGTCTCCCCAAAATGTTGATGCTCATTTAAGGCTGAGTCGACCTAGGGGATGTTTAGGACAGGCACCGATATAATGTCACACCCGTGTTGCTGGTGAGCGGGAACGATCGTTGGAGTTTGTATCGCCACACGCTGACCGCTACACGACTGCTCGTCACCTCACACGCACACACTGTGTACACACACGTGTACACACACGTGTACACACACGTGTACACAGAGACAAAGATCCCCCGTATAGGCTAAACAGACTGTTGGGGCAAGTGCTATTAGAGAGTGGCACCTATGAAGGCCGGCACGGCACACCAGGGGGTGAGTGGCCGCCTTTGTCTCCCCAGTGGCGATGTTTACAGACAGTACCAGGTACTCATTTGAGGCTGAGTCGCCCTAGAGGAGGCCCTGGACCGGTTCAGATAATGGTCACTGGTGTTGGCCGTGAGCTGGAAATCGAACTCGGGTCGCCGGGTTCGTAGCGCAGCGCACTAACCGCGACACTGCCGCTCCCCACACACAGACACACACGCGTGTACACACAGACACACGTGTGTACACACAGACACACACGCGTGTACACACAGACACACACGCGTGTACACACAGACACACACGTGTACACACACACGTGTACACACACACACGTGTACATACACACACACGCGTGTACACACAGACACACACGTGTACACACAGACACACACGTGTACACACACACGTGTACACACACACACGTGTACATACACACTCACGCGTGTACACACACACGTGTACACACAGACACACACACGCGTGTACACACACACACACGTGTACATACAGACACAGACACACGTGTACACACAGACACACACACGCGTGTACACACAGACACACACACGTGTACACACAGACACACACACGTGTACACACAGACACACACAGACACAGACACACACAGACACACACACACGTGTACACACACACACACGTGTACACACAGACACACACACGCGTGTACACACAGACACACACACACGTGTACACACAGACACACACAGACACACACACACGCGTGTGTACACAGACCAACACACGCGCCCCTCCCTGTTTGTGTTCCCCATTCATCACTGCGTGGCTGCCATTCACAAACAATATCCAAGAACAATTGAATATCGCATTCATTGCCTCCCTCCCCCCGTATCACTGTCATGGTCGTATTCTACGGATCGTAACACGCAACTACCAAAACACTTGCACACGCGATCAATGGAGTTAGACAGACCCTGGACATATCAACCCACACACACTCTGTACCCGATTATTATATAATAACGGACCTCCAACAAAGACAAACATACCCCGTATAGCCTTTGTAGACTGTTGGGGCAAGTGCTGTTAGGGAGCACCTATGAAGGCCGGCACGGCACACGAGGGGGTGGGTGGCTACTCGCAAACAGCACTTGCCCCAGCAGTCTGTTAAAGGCTATACGGGGGATCTTTGTCTTTGTGTGGCCACCCACCCCCTCGCGTGCCGTGCCGGCCTTCATTGATGCTACTCGCTAACAGCACTTGCCCCAACAGTCTGTTGAGGCTATACGGGGGATCTGTGTCCGTGTGTGTGTGTGGACTCATCTAATATCTGGATGATGATGATGATAATAAGACTCACGTGTTTAAAAATGCATTACCGAAGCCTTCAGCAACAATTTTTTTTATTTAATTGCTACGCGCTAAGAAGATAAATTATGAATATGGAACTCTGCATGACCTGTCCACACTGGCTCACTTCCTCAAGGGCGGGAGGGGTGGTGGAGGGGGGGGGGTGGAGGAGGGGGGGGTGGAGGAGGGGGGTGGAGGGTGGGGGGTGGAGGGGGGGAGGGGGGGTGGAGGGGGGGGGGTGGAGGGGGGGTAGAGGGGGGGGGGGCGGTGGAGAGGGAGTGGAGGGGGGGGGTGGAGGGGGGGTAAGGGGGGGGGGGGCGGTGGAGAGGGGGTGGAGAGGGGGCGATGGAGGGGGGGGGAGCAGTGGAGGAGGGGGGGTGGAGGGGGGTGGAGGGGGGTTGGGGGAGGGGAGGTGGAGGGTGGGGTGAAGGTTGGGGGGGTCGGAAAAACAATTACATTCAGGTAGCAAGCCAATGTAAGTTCGCCCCCAGCGATATTATTTATATAATATAATATATACATTATGGGTAAGATGGCTTTGGTAAACAGGCATGATTAATGATGCCATTAAAATTAAATTATACACGTGGCAAAGTGCCACTTTAATTGTAAGATATCCCTGGGCCGAGCAGAGGAAGATATACTCGCATTATTTCATTATTTGTTCGCATGCGATTATATGCGCGCGCGTGAAGTGGGGAGCGGTGGCGCAGCAGTTAGCACACTGCGCTCCAAACCCGGTCACCCGAGTTCGATTCCCGCTCACGGCCAAGACACAGTGATGATTATCTGAACCGGTCCTGGGCCTCCCCTAGGTCGACTCGGCCTCAATTGAGTACCCGGTGCGGTGTGCAAAAACATCGCCACTGGGGAGACAAAGGCGGCCGGGCGTGGTGCTGGCCACCCACCCCCTCGTGTGCCGTGCCGGCCTTCATAGCTGTTACTCGCTAACAGCACTTGCCCTACAGTCTGTGAAAGGCTACATGTGTGAGGGGGGTGTCTTTGTCTTTGTGGTACGTTATGGGGAGCGGTGGAGCAGTGGTTAGCACACTGCGCTATGAACCCGGCCACCTAAGCCGGCTCGCAACAACAATAATCAAAATCTGAATGCTTATTTAGTCCGGACATCGAAGATGACCCACTCATACTCTTCATCTGTGAGCCGGTCAGCAAATAACAATCCGTAATAAAGGGGGAGGGTGGTTTGCTTAGACTCCGTAAATATAAATGTGTCACTCATACGCGAAAGAGGGCTACGTGCTAAAGTCAGCAAGTAATACAACACGCTCCTTCGCAGCTCGCGGTCACGTGACGCACTTCAACCAATCTGGGAGCGTACATGTTTGGGAGGGGCTATGCACGACGGACAAATAATCCCTGGTGGGCAGTTGTGGAACTGTTGTTCCTACCTGTGAACACATTCCTGCTGCGGAGGGAGCTGGTAGGAACGTTGGGTTGCTCGATCAATGGCCAGGGTCAACGGCGGCGTGGTGTATTCCGCAAATATGCCCGACTGTGAGGGCGGGCACAAGCCGGCGTGAGTAGGTGAAACGTTGAGTTTTATAAGGGCACCACGGGGTGACCAGCCCCCTCCTCACCCAGCCCCACCCCACCCAGCCCCACCCTCCCCACCCCGCCCCTCCTCACCCTCCCCACCCACCCCTCCCCACCCAGCCCCTCCCCCACCCTCCCCTCTCCACCCAGCCCCCACCCCTCCCATTTTTGGATGCACGACGGACGGACGGACACAATAATCCCCTATGGGCTGGTGTAAACCAGGAGGTTCCTACCAGTAAAACAATAGCACCTGGTAAGATTGTATGAACAACGAAACTCGCGGGGGGGGGGGGGGTGGTGACAACAGTCCAACTGGCAGGTCTAAGGTACGCCTTAATAGGTGCTCGCAAACCATCAGCAACCTCGCCATGAAAAAAAAACACATTCCGCGTGTCACCTTGAGCGTTTCGAGGACGCGGCTCCGCTCGAAAAGAAAATCAAACGACTCGACAGGCGGCAGAGTGAACCACGGGCGCTCGCCCAACTCGCTCGCTCATCCACGGTGGCGAGGAGATGTTAACTACCTCGCCTGGTACACAGGAAGGTCGTGGGTTCAATCCCGACCCTGACGCCTGCTGCTGTATATTTGGAGTTTGTGTGTCTCTCTCTCTAATCATCATCATCACGGTGGCTAGGAGATGTTAACTACCTCGCCTGGTACACATGAGGTCGTGGGTTCAATCCCGACCCTGACGCCTGCTGTATATTTGGAGTTTGCGTGTCTCTCTCTCTCATCATCATCATCACGGTGGCTAGGAGATGTTAACTACCTCGCCTGGTGTACAGGAGGTCGTGGGTTCGATCCCGACCCTGACGCCTGCTGCTGTATATTTGGAGTTTGCGTGTCTCTCTCTCTCATCATCATCATTACGGTTGCTAGGAGATGTTAACTACCTCGCCTGGTACACATGAGGTCCTGGGTTCAATCCCGACCCTGACCGCCTGCTGTCTCTTTTGGAGTTTGTGTGTCTCTCTCTCTCCTCGTGGTCGAGTGGATTTCCTCTCCGGGTCCTCTGGTTTTCCCTCCACGCGTATAAATCAACGTGCGCTTAGAGCGTTCGGCTGCTGCTGTACATTTCCACTTGATGATGATGAGGCCCACTTCGTTGAACTATCTCATTTTTACGGCCCGGTCGCTTCTGGAAAATGAAGCTAACAGTCGAGTGGGTAAAGTCACGTAGAAGGGAAGTAATAAAATAATAAAAATAAAACATAATAAAATAATGAAATTCGATTTAAAGCTTTCGTGACTGCAGGGATTCATCTTCTTGGTTCTTTCGGTAAAGTCACGTAAAAGGTAAATAATAAAATAATAAAAATGTAACATAATAAGATACATTGTGAGAATTGTATTTTATGTTCTATTTTAAAATTATAAAAATAAAACATAATAAAATACAATTGTGAGAATTGTATTTTCTGTTTATATTTTATTATTTTATTATTATTTTATTATTGTGAGAATTGTATTTTATTATGTTTATTTTTATTATTTATTATTTCCCTTCTACGTGACTTTACCGAAAGACCCAAGAAGATGAATCCCTGCAGTCACGAAGCTTTAAATTAAACTATAGATTTCGATTTAAAGCTTTCGTGACTGCAGGATTCATCTTCTTGATTCTTTCGGTAAAGTCACGTAGAATGGAAATAATAAAATAAAAAATAATAAAATATGTCTGTCGAGAAGACAGAGTCTGAATGAATTTCATTCAGACTCTGTCTTCTCGAAATTCATTCAGACGCTGTCTTCTCGACAGACCTGTTCTTCACCTGAGGACGGCTGCTTGCGTTGTGACCGAAACGTCGTGAGAATTATTTTATTATTTTATTTTTATTATTTATTATTTCCATTCCACGTGACTTCACCGAAAGAACCAAGAAGCCGAGTGGGGCTTAACTGATGACATTATTGTAAAAACAGTTGAGTTTTTTCAGGGCTCATGAGGACTCTGCAGGGCTGATTGACTGGTCATGCGGTTGTGTCGTGGTGTCCAGCTAAACCGTGAGGTTGGGTCACGGCCCATTAACCCCGACCTACCCTGTCTCTATTTGCGTGGTCACAGAACAGCGGCTGCTTTACAAGCCACGCCAGCGTGCTCGCAGCCCCGTCTGTCGCTTTAGCACTGATCAGGACGCACGGGTCTAAGTAACATTGCGTATCTCTGTGTCTGTGTGTGGTCGGGTGTGGTGCTGGCCACCCAAACCCCCTCGTGTGCCGTTCCGGCCTTCATAGGTGCTACTCGCAAACAGCACTTGCCCCAGCAGTCTGCTGAAGGCTATACGGGGGATCTTTGTCTTTGTGTGGCCACCCACCCTCTCGTGTGCCGTGCCGGACTTTCATAGGTGCTCTTCGCTAACAGCACTTGCCCAGGACAGTCTGTTAAAAGCAATGCAGGCGATATTTATCGCTGTGTTGTGTGCTTGCTAACAGCACTTGCCCCAACAGTCTGTGCGAAAGGAGGAACGGTGGCTTAGTGGTTAGCGCGCTGCGCTAGGAACCTGGCGACCCGAGTTCGATTCCCGCTCACGGCCAACACCGGTTGGCGATTATCTGAACCGGTTCTAGGCCTCCACATAGGTCGACTCAGCCTCAAACGAGTACCTGGTGCGGAGTGTAAACATCGCTACTCGGGAGACAAATTCGGCGTTGTCCACTCCCTAAGGCTGACCTTGAGACATCTGGTGCCGGTCATTGGCAAGTCCACTCAGCTCCACATCCTCCTGTACCATAATGGCATCTTCTACTGCCCGTGTCGCTGCCAGTTTAGTCCCCTCTATCCGGCCAAGCAGAAGCTGCTTGGCCATGCGGTGGCTAGACATGCGAGCTACGTGACCCAGCCAACGCAGGAGTTCACTCTGTCCACATCTTTCAAGGATATGAACGTTTTAAACCGGCGTAGATGTTCCTTCAGAGTATGCACAACAAAGACAACAATCCCTTGTATAGCCTGCAACAGACTGTTGGGGCAATTGCTTTTAGCGAACACCAATGAAGGCCGGCACGGGTAGCCAGCATCACGCCAAACCGCCTTCGTCTCCAGATAGCAATTTTATACACATAGCACTAGGTACTAATTTCAGGCTGAGTCGACCGAGGGGAGGCCCAGGACCGGTTCAGATAATCGTCACTGGTGTTGGCCGTGAGCGGGAATCTAACTCGTGTCGCCGGGTTCGTTGCGCAGTGCGCTAACCGCTACACATTACATACAAAGACAAAGATTCCATTTATAGCCTTAATATACTGTTGCGAAAAGTGCTGTTAGCAAACACTTATCAAGGCTTTACACACCTACACACAAAGATCCCCCATATAGCTTGTAACAGACTATAGGGGCAAGTGCTGTTAGCGAGCACCTATGAAGGCCGGCACAGCAACGGGGGGTGGGTGGCCAACACCACGCCCGGTCGCCTTTGTCTCCCTAGTGGCGATATTAACACACCGCCCCAGGTACTCATTTGAAGCTGAGTCCACCTAGGGGAGGCCCAGGACCTGTTCAGATAATCGTCACCGGTGTTGGCCGTGAGCGGGAATCGAACCCGGGTCACCAGGTTCGTAGCGCAGCGTAGCGCTAACCGCGACGCTACCACTCCCCACAACACACACAGACGCACACCTACCCACACACACCTACACACTACACACACGTACAAAGATCCCCCATATAGCCTGTAACAGACTGTAGGGGCAAGTGCTGTTAGCGAGCACCTATGAAGGCCGGCACAGCACACGAGGGGGTGGGTGGTCAACCTCTACGCTACCACTCCCCACAACACACACAGACGCACACCTACACACGCACACACATACACACCTACACACGCACACACACACACTACACACGCGCACACACACACCTACACACGCGCACACACACACACCTACACACGCACACACACCTACACACGCACACACGCACACACACCTACACACGCACACACACACTACACACGCACACACACACACTACACACACACACACACACCTACACACGCAAACACACACACACACCTACACACGCCACACACACACCTACACACGCACACACCTACACACACACACACTACACACGCACACACACACCTACACACGCACAGCAGCTGACATTAGTCAATTAGAAGGCGCACAGTGGCTCGGGGACTCGAGGCTGAGATAGAGAAACAACAATAGGGCCCAGCAGCCTTCGGGGGAGGCGCAGGGGGAGAGAGAGTGGGGGGGGGCTTCCTTTGTGCAGAAATCACAGGACAGCGATCGATGGGGAAGAGAGGCCCTTTCATTTACCCTTTCCCTTAACCCCTTCGCACACGGCCATAGCCCGTCTATCTCCCCCCTTCCACGCCGAACAATACACCGCAACCCTCTCTTCAGAGACACATCGCAGCTACGTTCATGATTTCCACCGCCCCCACACATCCGGGACCTTCGTGTGTGAGCGCATGCCTTGCGGTGGCGGGGAGGGTGGGGACCGGCCATGTGGTTTTGAGTAAAATGGCCGCCACGGCCGCCATTTTGTTCGTACGGAGGGCCGAGGGGCGCATTGTAGCGGCGCTGCCCGGCTGGTGCGCGCGTCCCCTAAACGGTTAAATGCGTTTTTTTTTTGCTGCCCATAGAATGCGGAGGCACGCCGCTATGCGGGCCACTCCAACTGATAATGTCACGGTCGTGACAAATATCGATAGTAGGAATTTACGTTTGTGTAGGCGAGTTTTAGGGGGAGGTGGGTGACACGCACACAAACCAAGCTACGAGCCAAGGTCCTGATTTTTTTGGACATCTGAAGGACACTTTGGCTTTAGGTGAATTCTAATCGATAATATTCTCCTTTGTGTGTTTGTTCGGTGCGTTTGTCGTTCTCTGTCTGGTTGTGGCTATAGAGTGACCTCTCACTCGAGCAGCCGACCAACGACCTTGTGGCACCTTCACGAACGATGTCTGCAAGAAACGTTGAATTCAGAGAGGTCAACGCGTGTGACCCCTTGTGGAGGAGGAGGAGGCCCATTGGATGGCACTTGAGGAGATGTGGGTCCCGATACTCTCACCCTCCATCCCTCCATACATTCTAAATCGGACAATTCCCAGAGAGATCATCCAGAGGTATAGATTAGAGATATAGATGTAGTGAGATTAGAGAAGAGTTGGAGCCCAGAGTGAGAGATGTAGTGAGATGAAAAATCGAGATGTATTGAGATAAGGCACGAGATATATCGATGACAGATAGAGATAGTGAGATGGGATACGAGATATAAATAGATGAGAGAGATGTAGTGAGATGAAAGATCGAGATGTATTGAGATAAAACACGAGATATCGATGACAGATAGAGATAGTGAGATGGGACACGATATAGATAGATGAGAGAGATGTAGTGAGATGAAGGATCGATATATTGAGAAAAGACACGAGATATCGATGACAGATAAAGATAGTGAGATGGGACACGATTTATCGATGAGAGAGAGATGTAGTGAAATGAGAGAAGAGATATCCATACGATACCTACCTCGTGTTTATTGGGATTCATATTAAAGCCGATGTCTCCCCGGTGTGTTTGGGGTTGTTGGGTTCATTGTTCGGGGTGGTGTCTGACGTTTCACACCACCGGGCTGGGAGCAACATTCAGGAACCGAATATTTGCAGTTCGGGTTTTCCGGTTCAGTTTCTCGAAGAGGCTCCCAGCACGTGCAGCGAAACGTCGGACATCACGAACAACAATCAAAGGTCAGATGATGAAGTCGTCTTCTGCTGCACGGGAGACCACAGCAGCAGCAATCGTCGAGTCCTGTTGGTGTGCATCTTCACTGTTGGTGGCTTTGAGCGGGAATTTAACTCAGGTTGCCAAGGTGGCTAGGAGATGTTAACTACCTCGCCTGGTACACAGGAGGTCATGGGTTTGATCCAGACCCTCACGCCTGCTGTATACTTGGAGTTTGCGTGTCTCTCTCTCTTATCATCATCACGGTGGCGAGGAGATGTTAACTACCTCGCCTGGTACGCAGGAGGTCGTGGGTTCGATCCCGACCCTGACGCCTGCTGTTGTATATTTAAAGTTTGCGTGTCTTCTCTCTCTTCCCGTGGTCGCGTGGATTTTTCGTCCGGTTTCTCCCGTTTCTCCCTCCACATTTAGAG
Source organism: Lethenteron reissneri (assembly GCF_015708825.2). Classification (NCBI taxonomy): domain Eukaryota; kingdom Metazoa; phylum Chordata; class Hyperoartia; order Petromyzontiformes; family Petromyzontidae; genus Lethenteron; species Lethenteron reissneri. The sequence continues at coordinate 20,292 of NW_026891453.1, forward strand.
TGGACGTCACGCGTTTAGAACATTTGGCTGCTGCAATGAATGTCCACGTGTTAAGCCGCTTCGTTCAGCTATCAATTGTAGCGAGGTGGGTTCTGAAAATAAAATAGCTCT
>NW_026891454.1:0-49756 GCF_015708825.2 Lethenteron reissneri
ACACACTACACCACACACCCCACACCACACACACCACACCACACACACTACACCACACACACCACACCACACACACCACACCACCACACCAACACACACACTACACCACACACACTACACCACACACACCACACCACACACACTACACCACACACACTACACTACACCACTACACCACACACACTACACCACACACACTACACCACACAGACGACACAAAGCCGCTGCCTCGTCAACTCCTCAGAGCGAGAGACTCCTCGTCAACATCCCCAGCCTCTTATTGATCGTCGGCATCCCCACCGTCATCATCATCGTCATCATCATCGGCAGCAGCAGCAGCGGTGGCGTCTGGCGGTGTCTGTGGGGAAATCATCCAGGACACACGAGGTCATAAACGTGCGAACTGGTGTCTTCAAGGTGTGCTGCTGTGCCAGGCTAGGTGCATGAGGAAGAGGTCACAGGACAGACCTAGCAGGTGCCATGGGTTGACTGCTGTGCCAGGCTAGGTGCATGAGGAGGAGGTCACGGGACAGACCCTGCAGGTGCCATGGGTTGACTGCTGTGCCAGGCTAGGTGCATGAGGAGGAGGTCATGGGACAGACCCTGCAGGTGCCATGGGTTGACTGCTGTGCCAGGCTAGGTGCATGAAGAGGTCACGAGACAGACCTAGCAGGTGCCGTGGGTTGACTGCTGTACCAGGCTAGGTGCATGAGGAGGAGGTCATGGGACTGACCCTGCAGGTGCAATGGGTTGACTGCTGTGCCAGGCTAGGTGCATGAGGAGGATGTCACGGGACAGACCCAGCAGGTGCCATGGGTTGACTGCTGTGCCAGGCTAGGTGCATGAGGAGGAGGTCACGGGACAGACGCTGCAAGTGCCGTGGGTTGACTGCTGTGCCAGGCTAGGTGCATGAGGAGGAGGTCACGGGACAGACCCTGCAGGTGCCGTGGGTTGACTGCTGTGCCAGGCTAGGTGCATGAGGAGGAGGTCATGGGACAGACCCTGCAGGTGCCATGGGTTGACTGCTGTGCCAGGCTAGGTGCATGAGGAGGAGGTCACGGGACAGACGCTGCAAGTGCCGTGGGTTGACTGCTGTGCCAGGCTAGGTGCATGAGGAGGTGGTCACGGGACAGACCATGCAGGTGCCATGGGTTGTGCTGCTGTGCCAGGCTAGGTGCATGAGGAGGTCACGGGACAGACCCTGCAGGTGCCATGGGTTGACTGCTGTGCCAGGCTAGGTGCATGAGGAGGAGGTCACGGGACAGACCCTGCAGGTGCCATGGGTTGACTGCTGTGCCAGGCTAGGTGCATGAGGAGGAGGTCATGGGACTGACCCTGCAGGTGCCATGGGTTGACTGCTGTACCAGGCTAGGTGCATGAGGAGGTCACGGAACAGACCCAGCAGGTGCCATGGGTTGACTGCTGTGCCAGGCTAGGTGCATGAGGAGGAGGTCACGGGACAGACCCTGCAGGTGCCATGGGTTGACTGCTGTGCCAGGCTAGGTGCATGAGGAGGAGGTCATGGGACTGACCCTGCAGGTGCCATGGGTTGACTGCTGTGCCAGGCTAGGTGCATGAGGAGGAGGTCATGGGACTGACCCTGCAGGTGCCATGGGTTGACTGCTGTGCCAGGCTAGGTGCAGGAAGAGGTCACGAGACAGACCCTGCAGGTGCAATGGGTTGACTGCTGTGCCAGGCTAGGTGCATGAGGAGGAGGTCACGGGACAGACCCTGCAGGTGCCATGGGTTGTACTGCTGTGCCAGGCTAGGTGCAGGAGGAGGAGGTCACGGGACAGACCCTGCAGGTGCCATGGGTTTACTGCTGTGCCAGGCTAGGTGCATGAGGAGGAGGTCACGGGACAGACCTTGCAAGTGCCATGGATTTACTGCTGTGCCAGGCCGAAACGTCGTGAGAATTGTATTTTATTATGTTAAATTTTTATTATTTTATTATTTCCCTTCTACGTGACTTTACCGAAAGAACCAAGAAGATGTCTATACATTGTGTGCATTGTGCATGTACACAATATCCATACGTGTTGTATGCACTGTGTGTGTGCATTCTGTACATTAAGCATGTGCATCGTGCAAGCGTATTCTTCATTTACATTTCGTGTGTACACTATGCGTGCGTAGTGTCCGTGTACGTTGTGTGCACTACGCATGTACACAATGTGTATATATATATATAAAAGATGTATGCGCTGCGTGTGTGTGTAGTGTGTACATCACTCGCCTGCAGAGGGATCCTCGTTTCGCCGCTCCGATCGTCACTGAATGTGAAGGAACAAAAACAGCAGCGACACTCACCAACTCACTCATCACTCACCAACTCACTAACCAACTCACTCATCACTCACCAACTCACTCACCAACTCACTCATCACTCACCAACTCACTAACCAACTCACTCATCACTCACCAACTCACTCACCAACTCACCCATCACTCACCAACTCACTCACCAACTCACTCATCACTCATCACTCACCAACTCACTCACCAACTCACTCATCACTCACCAACTCACTCACCAACTCACTCATCACTCACCAACTCAACCATCACTCACCAACTCACTCACCACTCACCAACTCAACCATCACTCACCAACTCACCCATCGCTCACCACTCACTCATCACTCACCAACTCACTCACCACTCACCAACTCACTCACCAACTCACTCACCAACTCACTCACCAACTCACTCACTCACTCATCACTCATCACTCACCAACTCACTCATCACTCACCAACTCACCGCTCACCAACTCACTCACTCATCACTCACCAACTCACTCACCAACTCACTCATCACTCACCACTCACTCATCACTCACCAACTCACTCACTAACTCACTCACCGCTCACCAACTCACTCATCGCTCACCAACTCACCAACTCACTCACCAACTCACTCATCACTCACCAACTCACTCACCAACTCACTCATCACTCACCAACTCAACCATCACTCACCAACTCACTCACCACTCACCAACTCAACCATCACTCACCAACTCACCCATCGCTCACCACTCACTCATCACTCACCAACTCACTCACCACTCACCAACTCACTCACCAACTCACTCACCAACTCACTCACTCACTCATCACTCATCACTCACCAACTCACTCATCACTCACCAACTCACCGCTCACCAACTCACTCACTCACCACTCACCAACTCACTCACCAACTCACTCATCACTCACCACTCACTCATCACTCACCAACTCACTCACTAACTCACTCACCGCTCACCAACTCACTCATCGCTCACAACTCACTCACCAACTCACTCACCGCTCACCAACTCAACCATCACTCACCAACTCACTCATCACTCACCAACTCACTCATCACTCACCAACTCACTCACCAACTCACTCACCAACTCACTCACCAACTCACTCATCGCTCACCAACTCACTCACCCACTCACTCATCACTCACCACTCACCAACTCGCTCATGGATTCAATCCTAGACCCTGACGATGCCTGCTGCTGTTCATTTGGAGTCTGCGTCTCCATCCCTGTGGTGAGATGTTGACTACCTCGTCCGGTCTACAGGAGGTCGTGAATTCAGCACTGCCACCCATAGACTCAACACTGCCACCCATAGACTCAACACTGCCACCCATAGACTCAACACTGACACCCATAGACTCAACACTGTCAGAGACTCAACACCGCCACCCATAGATTAAACACTGCCACCCATAGACTCAACACTGCCACCCATAGACTCAACACTGCCACCCACAGACTCAACACTGAGACTCAACAATGTCACCCATAGACTCAACACTGCCACCCATAGACTCAACACTGCCACCTATAGACTCAACACTGAGACTCAACACTGCCACCCACAGACTCAACACTGCCACCCACAGACTCAACACTGAGACTCAACACTGACACCCATAGACTCAACACTGCCACCCATAGACTCAACACTGCCACCCATAGACTCAACACTGCCACCCATAGACTCAACACTGCCACCCACAGACTCAACACTGAGACTCAACAATGTCACCCATAGACTCAACACTGCCACCTATAGACTCAACACTGAGACTCAACACTGCCACCCACAGACTCAACACTGCCACCCACAGACTCAACACTGCCACCCACAGACTCAACACTGAGACTCAACACTGCCACCGACAGACTCAACACTGCCACCTATAGACTCAACACTGCCCATAGACTCAACACTGCACCATAGACTCAACACTGCCCATAGACTCAGCACTACCCATAGACTCAACACTGCACCGTAAACTCAACACTGCCCCCCATAGACTCAACACTGCCACCCATAGACTCAGCACTGTCACCCATAGACTCAACACTGCCACCCATAGACTCGGACTGGCAGCTAACGGGGGGGGGGAGGGAGCTGTGGAGATGGAGCAGTGTAATTGCTTTGGGTGAAGGATTACGGCTGGGACTACATGAAGCCTTCATCCAGCAGTGGATCACAAACACCCGCCCACTCACCCAGCGGAGCTTTGCGGCTGCGTTTCTTGACTCTCTCGCATTCTCCTGAAACGATGAACACAACAGGAGAAAATATACACAAACAACGGAATTATCATAATTGTTTTTTAACCTTCTATCTGGCAACAAAACTGACACCTTTTTTACTACAAGGAGTCATGTTTGCATAGACCACAATACCTGCAGCCATAATGCAAACAAAACACACAACTCTGATAATGTATGTGCACTGTCCTTGAAGTTTATTGGTCCACACCCGAGACAGCTTTCCTTAGAGCCTAGTCTCACATGGTGTTGGACCAGATGACGCCAAAAGCCGCACAACTCAAAGACAATGCACCATCAGAGTATGAGAGCTCGGGGTAAAAAAAAAAGGTGTCAGTTTTGTTGCCAGATAGAAGGGTAAAGAACCAATTATCATATTTTTTACTGGCAAATGAGGTTCCAATGGTGTAAACGGAATTACCGCCCGCGCGCATTCACGTTAATGTGGTCTTTGTTACTGAAATGTCTAGGAGATGTTGACTACCTCGCCTGGTATGCAGGAGGTCGTGGGTTCAAAACCGACCCTGATGCCTGCTGCTGTATATGTGGAGTCTGTGTTTCTACACTATACACTACACTATACACTACACTATACACTACACACTACACTACACACTATACTACACACTACACTACACACTACACTATACACTACACTACACACTACTACACTACACTATACACTACACTATACACTACACTATACTACTATACACTACACTATACACTACACTACACTACTATACACTACACTATACACTACACTACATTACTACACACTACACTATACACTACACTACACTATACACTACACTATACACTACACTATACACTACACTACACACTACACTATATACTACTACACTATACACTACTACACTACACTATACACTACACTATACTACTATACACTACACTATACACTACACTATACACTACACTACACTACTATACACTACACTATATACTACACTACATTACTACACACTACACTATACACTACACTACACTATACACTACACTATACACTACACACTACACTACACACTACACTATACACTACACTATATACTACTACACTATACACTACTACACTACACTATACACTACACTATACACTACACTATACACTACTACACTATACACTACACTATACACTACACTACACTATACACTACTACACTACTACACTACACTATACACTACTACACTACACTACACACTACACTATACACTATACACTACACTACTACACTACACTATACACTACACTATACACTACACTACGTCGCGTACGCCGCTCACTTGCAAACGAAGTACACAACGGCGGCGATGATGACGCCGGCCAGGGCAGCGACGATGCCGATGACGACGGCGATGACGACGGCGTTGACCCTCGAGCGATCCTCCTCTTCCCTCCCGCTGGGGGTCTCTGGACAGGAAACAAAACGGTAGAGGAGAGTTCGTGCCTTCGATCCTTCCTTGTTTGGTGTGCTCAGTCATTCGTCTGTTGATGTGTTCGTTCGCTTACTCATTCGTGCGTTCATTTGTTCATTCATTCGGTCGTGCGTTCATATCGTCATGGACTAACAGGCCAAACTTAGAAGTATTATTTGTTTCGATGTAAAGCTTCTTTCGTGACTGCAGGGATTCATCTTCTTGGTTCTTTTGGTAAAGTCATCACGTAGAAGGGAACTAATAAAGTAATGAAAATATAAATAATAATATAATATCATAATATAATAAAATAATATGCTCATGTAATATTATTTTATTTCGATTTAAAGCTTCTTTCGTGACTGCAGGGGTTCATCTTCTTGGTTCTTTCGGTAAAGTCACGTAGAAGGGACAGACCTGGTTTCACCTGAGGACGGCTGCTTGCGTTGTGGCCGAAACGTCGTGAGAATTGTATTTTAATTTTTATTATTTTATTACTTCCCTTCTACGTGGCGACTTTACCGAAAGAACCAAGAAGATGTATTATTTGGACGCGTACATTTCTACGGCCAATAAGTATATTATATTACGATGCACAATTGGTCAAATCTGTTGTCGTGAAGCCCTCCACCACGCCGACATCCCAGCCAATTGGATTAAATCGTCACACCCACTAGCGTTTTGATGCGCCGATAACGATGACCGTTTTGTGTATGATTTGCATCTGGAACGCGACCTGTTGTTCACAAATACGCCTCGACGTCAAAGAACGCAGCGATCAGCGAGACGCTGCGCTTGGCACCGCTCACGACGGCATTCACGTGATGACTATGCACTACACTTTATAATACTAAACACTACACTCTGCACTACACTATATACTACACTGCTATACTACATTGAAGACACATTACTTCAGAACTGTTTTTGTTTCAAGTTGTCCTTACCAACCAGTGGCATCTACATCTACAGATGTAGATGTAGATGCCACTGGTTCTTCACGTTCTACAGATGTAGATGCCATTGATTCTTCACGTTCTGCAGATGTAGATGCCATTGATTCTTCACGTTCTGTAGATGTAGATGTCACTGGTTCTTCACGTTCTGTAGATGTAGATGCCACTGGTTCTGCACGTTCTACAAATGTCGATGCCACTGGTTCTTCACGTTCTACAGATGTAGATGCCGCTGGTTCTTCGTGTTCTACAGATGTAGATGCCACTGGTTCTTCATGTTCTGTAGATGTAGATGCCACTGGTTCTTCACGTTCTGTAGATGTAGATGCCACTGGTTCTTCATGTTGTATAGATGTAGATGCCACTGGTTCTTCACGTTCTGTAGATGTAGATGCCACTGGTTCTTCACGTTCTGTAGATGTAGATGCCACTGGTTCTTCACGTTCTGTAGATGCCACTGGTTCTTCACGTTCTATAGATGTAGATGCCACTGGTTCTTCACGTTCTGTAGATGTAGATGCCACTGATTCTTCACGTTCTCACACACAGATGCCACTGGTTCTTCACGTTCTACAGATGTAGATGCCACTGGTTCTTCACGTTCTGAAGATGTAGATGCCACTGGTTCTTCACCTTCTGTAGATGTAGATGCCACTGCTTCCTCACGTTCTGCAGATGTAGATGCCACTGGTTCTTCACGTTCTGTAGATGTAGATGCCACTGATTCTTCACGTTCTGTAGATGCCACTGGTTCTTCACGTTCTGTAGATGTAGATGCCACTGGTTTTTCACGTTCTGTAGATGTAGATGCCACTGGTTCTTCACGTTCTGTAGATGTAGATTACACTGGTTCTTCACGTTCTGTAGATGTAGATGCCACTGGTTCTTCACGTTCTGTAGATGCCACTGGTTCTTCACGTTCTATAGATGTCGATGCCACTGGTTCTTCACGTTCTGTAGATGTAGATGCCACTGATTCTTCACGTTCTCACACACAGATGCCACTGGTTCTGTCAAATTTTGGGTGAGAACCTCCTTCCCTCAGCCAGGGCATTGAAAATGGGTCGTGGATGGGCATTCCAGCATGACAATGACCCAAAAAACATGGCCAAGTCAACAAAGGAGTGGCTCAAGAAGAAGCACATTAAGGTCCTGGAGTGGCCTAGCCAGTCTCCAGACCTTAATCCCACAGAAAATCTGTGGAGGGATCTGAAGGTTCGAGTTGCCAAACGTCAGCCTCGAAACCTTAATGACTTGGAGAAGATCTGCAAAGAGGAGTGGTGGGACAAAATCCCTCCTGAGATGTGTGCAAACCTGGTGGCCAACTACAAGAAACGTCTGACCTCTGTGATTGCCAACAAGGGTTTTGCCACCAAGTACTAAGTCATGTTTTGCAGAGGGGTCAAATACTTATTTACCTCATTAAAATGCAAATCAATTCATAACATTTTTGACATGCGTTTTTCTGGATTTTGTTGTTGTTATTCTGTCTCTCACTGTTCAAATAAACCTACCATTAAAATTATAGACTGACCATTTCTTTGTCAGTGGGCCAACGTACAAAATCAGCAGGTGATCAAATACTTTTTTCCCTCACTGTAGATGTCACTGGTTCTTCACGTTCTACAGATGTAGATGCCACTGGTTCTTCATGTTCTGCAGATGTAGATGCCACTGGTTCTTCATGTTCTGCAGATGTAGATGCCACTGATTCTTCATGTTCTACAAATGTAGATGCCACTGGTTCTTCACGTTCTACAGATGTAGATGCCAATGGTTCTTCATGTTCTGCAGATGTAGATGCCACTGATTCTTCATGTTCTGCAGATGTAGATGCCACTGGTTCTTCACGTTCTACAGATGTAGATGCCAATGGTTCCTCACATTCCACAGATGTAGATGCCACTGGTTCTTCACGTTCTGTAGATGTAGATGCCACTGGTTCTTCACGTTCTGTAGATGTAGATGCTACCGGTTCTTCACGTTCTACAGATGTAGATGCCACTGGTTCTTCACGTTCTACAGATGTAGATGCCAATGGTTCTTCACATTCCACAGATGTAGATGCCACTGGTTCTTCACGTTCTACAGATGTAGATGCCACTGGTCCTTCACGTTCTACAGATGTAGATGCCAATGGTTCTTCACATTCCACAGATGTAGCTGCCACTGGTTCTTCACGTTCTGTAGATGTAGATGCCACTGGTTCTTCACGTTCTGTAGATGTAGATGCCACCGATTCTTCACGTTCTACAGATGTAGATGCCACTGGTTCTTCACGTTCTACAGATGTAGATGCCGCTGGTTCTTCATGTTCTGCAGATGTAGATGCCACTGGTTCTTCATGTTCTACAGATGTCGATGCCACTGGTTCTTCACGTTCTGTAGATGTAGATGCCACTGGTTCTTCACGTTCTACAGATGTAGATGCCACTAGTACTTCACGTTCTGTAGATGTAGATGCCACTGGTTCTTCATGTTCTACAGATGTAGATGCCTCCACCGCCATCTATTGAACTTACAACTCTCTGTTCCGAACATACTGCAACTGAACATTACGGGGGAGAGAATTTGTTAGTATGTTTGAAAGATCGGAAGTTGAAATGTTCGTAAGTTGAAAATCCGTAAATCGAATGTTTGTAAGTAAAACATCCGTAAGTAGAATGTTCGTAAGTAGAAAGGTCATAAGTTGTTTGTTTGTTTGTAAGTTAAAAAATCCGTAAGTCGAATGTTTGTAAGTAGAGGAGTTAGTAGAATGTTTGCAAGTAAAAAATCCGTAAGTTGTATGTTTGTAAGTAAAAAATCCGTAAGTCGAATGTTTGTAAGTGGATGAGTTAGTAGAATGTTCGTCAGTAGAAAGTCTGTAAGTCGAATGTCCGTAAGTGGAGGATTCTAGATGTGAAGCTTTCGTGACTGCAAGGATTCATACTCTTCGGTTTTTTCGGTAAAGTCACGTAGATGAAAAATAAAAAAAATAAAAAATAAACAAACAAAAAATGAAAATAACTCAATTAAATCACGACGTTTCGGAGGCAACACAAGTCTCCGTCTTTAGTTGTGGGACCGTCACAGCCAGAATTACCGTACATTCATTGGCTTCCACATTCAGAAAATCCCCTCCCCCCTCCCCGTCCCCCTTAACTTGTATTTAAGAGCTCACCTCTTGGAATGTTGCCTTACTGGATACAGTAATTCTGGCTGTGACAGTCCCACAACTGATGACGGACACTTGTGTTGCCTCCGAAACGTCGCGATTTAGAATTTTTATTTGACTTCTATTATTTTTATTATTTATTACTTATTTATTTTACCTCCGTGACTTTTCCGCAGTCAGTGGCTCTGGATGAAGAGGAAAGACCCCAGCTGGGCCCCAAAGTGAGAGGGCCAGGAGGTATGCAGTCAACAATGCTTGACTCAGGGAGGAGGACGCCCCTGCCGTGCATAGCCCCATGGGATGTTGGCTACCAACAACAAGGCAACTCCTACGACTAATTGGGAATGGGACGCAAGCGTAGGATTGATCACCCTGTCGCTGGCCGCCTTTGGGGAGGGTGTATCGTGTGAAAGGCCGAAACACCTTGGGACCCAAAGGTTCAATACTGATGATGCGCTCCCCAAATGTCACCAGGCTCACTGTTCATGAACTCTTGGAAGTGCTTGCACAAAGGATAGTAACATCTCATCCTGTGTTCTTCGAATCAGAGTAGTAGAGGAGGAGTCTCTGTATATGAGGTGGGTGGGGGGGGGTCAGGTGGGTGTCCGATGGCCGCTCCGCTCACCGCTGCTGCCAGCGACCTCCAACTTCAGCAGGCCCCGTCCCTCGTTGTAGGCGGGCAGCAGGAGGACGTCACAGAGGTAGCTGCCCGTGTCGTTCTCCCGCACGTCTCTGCACGCGATGGAACACGGTGTAATGAAGGTCAAGAGACACTTCTGTCACCAATGTAATGAAGGTCGTGGAAGCAACTTCTGGAATCCGGTCTTTATTTGTCTTTCTTTACAACAATCCTTCACGCTGCTGACAGACAGACAGCGAGAGAGGGATAGAGAGAGAGAGACACGCGCGGCCACGTGGCAGCCTGGACCACGTGGCAGCCTGGACCACGTGGCAGCCTGGACCACGTGGCAGCCTGGACCACGTGGCAGCCTGGACCACGTGGGGCAGACTGGACCACGTGGCAGCCTGGACCACGTGGGGCAGCCTGGACCACGTGTGGCAGCCCGGACCACGTGGCAGCCCGGACCACGTGGCAGCCTGGACCACGTGGCAGCCTGGACCCCGCTCCCGCGTGGCCTCTCCCTCCGCTCGTTCCAGATCTGACCACGTGTCGTTCGTCTCCACCCCTATTTAATACCCGGGTCACGTGGTACCTTTCCACCAATCCTGGTTCGCCTCCATGGAATCTTCCAGACTCCATCGTAGGCTCCCGGGACCACGACCCTGACTCGTCTCCCCATTGGCTGTGGCCAAAGGTCAGAGTTTGCTTGATGTTGATTGGCTGTGGCTCTGCTATCATCCACTTAGTGGGCGGGAGCCAGGAAAGTGTCATCATCACTGAGCATGCGCATCATCCATCGTTAGTACACCCATTATAATAGGTGTAAATTTAGAAAAAATCTTCTTGGTTCTTTCGGTAAAGTCACGTAGAAGGGAAGTAATAAAATAATAAAAATAAAACATAATAAAATAATTCTCACGACGTTTCAGCCACAACGCAAACAGCCGTCCTCAGGTGGAGAACAGGTCTGTCGAGAAGACAGCGTCTGAATGAGCACCACCATGCTTGGCTATGGGTAGTGCTGAGTCTATGTGTAGTGCTGAGTCTGTGGGTGGCAGTGTTGAGTCTATGGGCAGTGTTGAGTCTATGGGCAGTGTTGAGTCTATGGGTAGTTTTATTTCGATTTAAAACTTTTCGTGACTGCAGGGATTCATCTTCTTGGTTCTTTCGGTAAAGTCATCACGTAGAAGGGAAGTAATAAAATAATAAAAATAAAACATAATAAAATACAATTCTCACGACGTTTCGGCCACAACGCAAGCAGCCGTCCTCAGGTGGAGAACAGGTCTGTCGGGGAGACAGCGTCTGAATGAAACACCACCAGGCTTGGCAGCGTATATTTAAGCTGCTGGGTTGGAAGGGGGAAGGGCGCCTTGACAAAATAATTTGCATATCAAGAGGAATTTAGCATATTTATGGGAAATGCAGGTATGGGATTAGTACTAGTTGCGAAATGCGTAAAAACAAATTTTTTTGTGGCTTTTGCAAATAGATCCGCGGAAAACGGTTTCATATTTTTCGGATCATTCGCGGCCATCCTGCCCATCATTGGCGTGGATAATTGAGTCTCCTGTCTATACATATTTGTATAGCGCGTACTACCGCTGTACCGCCCAACACGTTCATTAATTTCCTGGCCAACATTGCCGCCGTTGCCCAGCGAGTTGACACAGAGAGACAGAGAAGCGCCCTGCAAGGCCACCCACCTGAGCACGATGGACGCATTGCAGGTGCCCGTGTCGCCGATCCACTCGGCCCTCAGGTTGTAGAGATGCGTGGATCCGTCCATCACCAAAATCTTGCGCACATGGGGAACGCAACCCGGTTAGTTGAACGCGTGGCTAGTATTCATATTCTTAGGTTTTTTCAGTAAAGTCACGTAGTAAAATTAAAATAAAATAAAATCACGACATTTCAGAGGCAACACAAGCAGCTTCCGTCTTCAGGTGGAACCGTCACAGCACGACTGCTGTATCAAGTGAGAGAAATTCCAAGAAAACAGTCCTTGTATATATACTGGTTGAGGGTGGGGGAGCCAAGGTAGGCCCTGGATATTGTTTCTGTGAGGTTCGGTGCGGCTGAAGCACGCTGCTAGGAATGAGCCTTTGTTGCGTAGACTAGGTGCGGCTGATGTAAAGGTGCATGTAAAAGGGACTGAGCCTTTTTGTTATGTAGAGGTGGTGTGGCTGAAATCGCTGGCAGGAAATGAGTCTTTGTTGTGTAGAATGGTTGACTGAGCCTATTGCTATGTAGAGGTGGTGTGGCTGAAATCGCTGCCAGGAAATGAGTCTTTGTTGTGTAGAATGGTTGACTGAGCCTTTTGTTATGTAGAGGTGGTGCGGCTGAAATCGCTGCCAGGAAATGAGTCTTTGTTGTGTAGAATGGTTGACTGAGCCTTTTGTTATGTAGAGGTGGTGCGGCTGAAATCACTGCCAGGAAATGAGTTTTTGATGTGTAGAATGGTTGACTGAGCCTTTTTGTTATGTAGAGGTGATGCGGCTAAAATCGCTGCCAGGAAATGAGTCTTTGTTGTGTAGAATGGTTGACTGAGCCTATTGTTATGTAGAGGTGGTGCGGCTGAAATCACTGTCAGGAAATGAGTCTTTATTGTGTAGAATGGTTGACTGAGCCTATTGTTATGTAGAGGTGGTGCGGCTGAAATCGCTGCCAGGAAATTAGTCTTTGTTGTGTAGAATGGTTGACTGAGCCTATTGTTATATAGAGGTGGTGCGGCTGAAATCGCTGCCAGGAAATTAGTCTTTGTTGTGTAGAATGGTTGACTGAGCCTATTGTTATATAGAGGTGGTGCGGCTGAAATCGCTGCCAGGAAATGAGTCTTTGTTGTGTAGAATGGTTGACTGAGCCTATTGTTGTCGATGGGGTTTTTTTTTTAATGTCTGTTGGGTTCGATCACGTAAAATATATAAATGTTGCGTCGTTGCATCTCGCCGCTGCCACGGTGACGGGTTAGTCACGTGGACACAGAACGTGGTGCCAATCCGCTAGTGGAACAGCACTACACAGACGGGTGTACGCCGTATGGACCTGAAAACGCACCGTCGCTGTACAAGAATTCGGGCTAAACCTTGCGGGTTGACTGCTATGATGACAGCTTCAATGAAGCGAGTGCCACGGGTTAACTGCTGTGCGGTGACAACGCTGGATGCTGGATGGCAAGGGGCCGTTCCAGGGTACGGCAAAGGGTTGACAGCAGTAGAGGGGTGAGTAGGGGGTAGGTGAGGGGGTAGGGGAGGGGGTCACGGTAGAGGGGTGAGTAGGGGAGGTGGTAGGGGAGGGGCGAGGAGGAGTGGAGGGGCGACAGAGACGAGCCGAAGCTTTGCAGACGGTAGAATCACAGCGCTCGGTGTGGAAAACGGACGCCACCACCACAACCACCAGCGCCACCATTATCACCACCACCACCACAACCACCAGCGCCACCACCACCGTCACCATCAACGCCGCCACCATCACCAACACCACCAACAACAACAACAACCGCCATTCGCCACTAAGTGGCGGTGACGTCACCACGACGCTTGTGCCAGGCTAGGTGCACCTTGAGGCCACGTGAAGTGTCGAACGCCCGCTGGCAGGAGGTCACGGGGCAGACCCAGCAGGTGCCACGGGTCGACTGACCGAGATGACCGAGATGACTGGCTGATGCACCACCTGTGCCCCCTACTGTGCCAACTTGCTGTGCTTTAGCCACCCGGCGCTCCGCTTGTTGTTGTGAGCGTCGCTCCTCCGCCCTTCGTTGTTGTTGGAGGGCGACTGCCTCCAACTGCCCAGTAGCGTCCTTCACGAGCCTCCTCCACAGAGGCCGATCTTGACACCGCTGGTACCAGTTATCGACAAGTCCACTCAGCTCCACGTCCTCCTGTACCACGTCACTCCATCTCTTCTCTAGCCCGTGCCGCGCCCATTTAGCCCCCTCGATCTGGCCGAACATAAGCTGTTTAGGCATGCGGTGGCTGGGCATGCGGGCTACATGACCCAGCCAACGCAGCCTTGCCTGCCGGAGGAGCTCACCGATGGGACTTTGCCCAGATATTTCAAGGATTTGTGAGCTCCTCACACAATCCAGCCTGCAGGTTAAACCCAGGATGGATCGTAGGCAGGCCAGCCTAAATGTTTCCACCACCACCACCACCACCACCGCCGCTGTTGCCACCGCCGCCACCGCCACCACCGCCGCCACCATCACCTCTACCGCCACCAGCACCGCCATCACCGCCACTGCCACCACCACCACCACCCACCTTCTCGCTGGTGGGCACATGCATGCGCCACCACTCCACCACCACCGCCGTGTCCTGCACGTGGGTCGCTCCGCACGAGTAGGAGCACTCGAGGATGGCGGCGACCCCCGCCCGGACGGACACCGCGCCGGACGTGCGCACCCGCAGGTTGCCGTTCGAGGGCAGCGTGGGCGCTGCGATGTGGACAGAACACACGCGCACGCCAACACACGGACGCAGTGTTAACACTCATACGACGCGGGTAGGTCTGCGTATATTTAAGCTGGCTCCAAGCTTGGTGATGTTTCATTCTTCACCTCCTGAGGACGGCTGCTTGCGTTGTGGCCGAAACGTCGTGAGAATTATTTTATTATGTTTTATTTTTATTATTTTATTGCTTCCCTTCTACGTGACTTTACCGAAAGAACCAAGAATAATTATTTTATTATGTTTTATTTTGATTATTTTATTATTTCATTACTTCCCTTCTACGTGATGACTTTACCGAAAGAACCAAGAAGAAGACAAATCACACGTGTTGTTCCTACTTGTCTGTGTCTCCACTCCCGCCGGCACCATGACCAGCTCCACGCTGCTGCGCCCCTCTCTGTAGCGGAGCGGGTCGGTGACGTGGCACACGTAGGAGCCCACGTCAGACCGGTCGACATCCACGATGGCGATGGTGGCGTTGCAGCCGCCGAGGTCGCCACTCCACTCGACCCGCGGAGCGAGCGTCCGCGTTGGAGAGTCCTTCTGGGCGACCAGGATCTGTCGGATGCACAGCGGCGGAGTGTGCGTCAGAGGTCGCAACCGGGTACCCGATACCTGTACCCTACCCGATACCCGGCTACCCGTACCCGGCTGGGTACGGGTACGGGTAGGCCGTGAGTCACTGGTGAGTCACCGTTTGTCACTCATTTCAGGTAGGGTACGGGTACGGGTAGGCCGTGAGTCACTGGTGAGTCACCGTTTGTCACTCATTTCGGGTAGGGAACGGGTACCCATTTGCGGCCCTGGTGCGGCCGGGTACGAGGAGTAAGGAATCAAAACCCGTTTGCGACCTCTGGTGTGCGTTCAAGACGAGGGTCGTTAAGTTAACTTTCGTTCTTCCCTTCATATCACCGGTAACCATTCTGGGGGATGCGGATCTGTTGGATGCACGCAACGCACACGCAACGCACACGCAACGCACACGCAACGCGCACACGGCAACGCGCACACGGCAATGCGCACACGGCAACGCGCACACGCAACGCACACGCAATGAACTCAGAACTCGCAGGCAACGCACATGCAACGCACACACGCAGCGCACACGCAACGCACACGCAATGAACTCGGAACTCCCAGGCAACGCACATGCAACGGAAACCCTTTTGGACACGGCAGCATGGGACGGAGCGCTCCCTCGCAAACATTGGGGCCATTTGGGGGCGAGGAAATGCGCGACGCCCGGGAACCGACACGAACCTTTTCCTCGGTGGAATTTCTCAGCCGACTCCATTCCACGAGTGGCCGGGCGCCCGGCTCCCAGCCGCTGCTGCTGAAGCTGCAAGCCAGGACGGCTCGACCGCCGGGCGTGGCGAAGACTCTCCGCTCCGTGGTCACCGTGAGACCGGAGTCGCCCGCGGCGCCGGCGGCGTCGGCTGGGCGGATGAGAATCGCCGACCGAGTTGTTGCCGAAACGCTTACCGGGCCAGATTCAGCCTCGTCACTCGGAGACTCGAAGACTCACGCAGAGACCCGTAGACTCACACAGAGACCCAGAGACTCACACAGAGACCCATAGACTCACGCAGAGACCCAGAGACTCACGCAGAGACCCAGAGACTCGCACAGAGACCCGTAGACTCACACAGAGACCCGTAGACTCACGCAGAGACCCGTAGACTCACACATAGACCCATAGACTCACACAGAGACCCAGAGACTCACACAGAGACCCATAGACTCACACAGAGACCCATAGACTCACACAGAGACCCAGAGACTCACACAGAGACCCATAGACTCACATAGAGACACAGAGACTCACGCAGAGACCCATAGACTCACAGAGAGACCCATAGACTCACACAGAGACCCATATAATCACACAGAGACCAGTAGGACTCACACAGAGAACCATAGACCCACACAGAGACCCATAGACTCACACAGAGACCCATAGACTCACACAGAGACCCATAGACTCACCCAGAGACCCATAGACTCACACAGAGACACATAGACTCGTGCAGAGAACCGTAGACTCGTGCAGAGAACCATAGACTCGCACAGAGACCCAGAGACTCACGCAGATAACCATAGACTCACGCAGAGACCCGTAGACTCGCACAGAGAGACATAGACTCGCACAGAGAACCGTAGACTCGCACAGAGACCCAGAGACTCACACAGAGACCCAGAGACTCACACAGAGACCCGTAGACTCACACAGAGAGACGTAGACTCACGCAGAGACCCATAGACTCACACAGAGACCCATAGACTCACACAGAGACCCATAGACTCACGCAGACAACCATAGACTCACACAGAGACCCAGAGACTCACACAGAGACCCAGAGACTCACACAGAGACCCATAGACTCACACAGAGACCCATAGACTCACACAGAGACCCATAGACTCACGCAGAGACCCAGAGACTCACGCAGAGACCCATACACTCACCCAGAGACCCATAGACTCACACAGAGACACATAGACTCGTGCAGAGAACCGTAGACTCGTGCAGAGAACCATAGACTCGCACAGAGACCCAGAGACTCACACAGAGAGACAGACTCACGCAGAGACCCGTAGACTCGCACAGAGAGACATAGACTCGCACAGAGACCCAGAGACTCGCGCAGAGAGACGTAGACTCACACAGAGACCCGTAGACTCACACAGAGACCCATAGACTCACACAGAGACCCAGAGAATCACACAGAGACCCATAGACTCACACAGAGACCCAGAGAATCACACAGAGACCCATAGACTCACACAGAGACCCAGAGACTCACACAGAGACCCATAGACTCACACAGAGACCCAGAGACTCACACAGAGACCCATAGACTCACACAGAGACCCAGAGAATCACACAGAGACCCATAGACTCACACAGAGACCCAGAGACTCACACAGAGACCCATACTTTCACACAGAGACCCATAGACCCACAGAGACCCATACACTGGCACAGAGACCCATGACTCACCACACAAAGACCCACACTGAGACCCATAGATCATCACACAGAGACTCATAGACTCACCACACAAAGACCCGTAGACCCACACCGAGACACATAGACTTATTGGGACACTCCTAGACTCACACAGAGATCCATAAACTCATAGACTGACACGCACAGACCCATAGACTAACACACAAACAGAGACTCATAGACTGATACACACACAGTGGCACACACACAGAGACCTATAGGCTCACACACGCACAGACCCATAGACTCACACACACAGAGAGACCCATAGACTGACACACACAGACCCATAGACTAACACACAGAGACTCATAGACTGATACACACACAGAGACCCATAGAGTGGCACACACACAGAGACCTATAGACTCACACACGCACAGACCCATAGACTCACACGCACATAGACCCATAGACTCACACACACACAGACCCATAGACTGACACACACACAGACCCATAGACTAACACACACACAGACCCATAGAGTGGCAAACACACAGAGACCTATAGACTGACACACACAGACACATAGACTAACACACGCACAGACCCATAGACTCACGCACACACAGACCCATAGACTCACACACGCACATAGACCCATAGACTCACACATGCACAGACCCATAGACTCACACACAGAGACCCATAGACTCACACACGCACAGACCCATAGACTCACACACACAGACCCATAGACTCACACACACACAGAGACCCATAGACTCACACACACACAGAGACCCATAGACTCACACACACACAGAGACCCATAGACTGACACACACAGAGACCCATAGACTCACACACACACAGAGACCCATAGACTCACACACACACAGAGACCCATAGACTCACACACACAGAGACCCATAGACTCACACATGCACAGACCCATAGACTCACACACACACAGAGACCCATAGACTAACACACGCACAGACCCATAGATTGACGCACACAGAGACCCATAGACTCACACACACAGAGACCCATAGACTGATGCACACAGAGACCCATAGACTCACACGCACATAGACCCATAGACTCACACATGCACAGACCCATAGACTCACACACACACAGAGACCCATAGACTGACACACACACAGAGACCCATAGACTCACACACGCACAGACCCATAGACTGACACACACACACAGAGACCCATAGACTCACACACACACAGAGACCCATAGACTGACAAACACACAGAGACCCATAGACTCACACACACAGAGACCCATAGACTCACACACACGCACAGACCCATAGACTGACGCACACAGAGACCCATAGACTGACAAACACACAGAGACCCATAGACTCACACATGCACAGACCCATAGACTCACACATGCACAGACCCATAGACTCACACATGCACAGACCCATAGACTCTCACACACACAGAGACCCATAGACTAACACACGCACAGACCCATAGACTGACGCACACAGAGACCCATAGACGCACACACACAGAGACCTATAGACTCACACACACAGAGACCTATAGACTCACACACACAGAGACCCATAGACTCACACACACAGAGACCCATAGACTGATGCACACAGAGACCCATAGACTCACACGCACATAGACCCATAGACTCACACATGCACAGACCCATAGACTCACACACACACAGAGACCCATAGACTGACACACACACAGAGACCCATAGACTCACACACACAGAGACCCATAGACTGATGCACACAGAGACCCATAGACTCACACGCACATAGACCCATAGACTCACACATGCACAGACCCATAGACTCACACACAGAGACCCATAGACTGACACACACACAGAGACCCATAGACTCACACACACACAGAGACCCATAGACTGACACACACACAGAGACCCATAGACTCACACACACAGAGACCCATAGACTCACACACAGACCCATAGACTGACACGCACATAGACCCATAGACTCACACATGCACAGACCCATAGACTCACACACACACAGAGACCCATAGACTGACACACACACAGAGACCCATAGACTGACACACACACAGAGACCCATAGACTCACACACACACAGACCCATAGAGTGGCAAACACACAGAGACCTATAGACTGACACACACAGAGACCCAAAGACTGCACACGCACAGACCCATAGACTGACGCACACACAGACCCAAAGAGACCCGGTAGACACACACACATAGACCCACTGACTTATACACACAGAGACCCATAGACACACATACTCATTGACTCACACACACAGACCCCGACACTCACACACACAGAGACCCATAGACTGACACAAACACACAGAGACCCATAGACTGACACACACACAGACCCATAGACTGACGCACACACACAGAGGCTGCAACTCTCATACCTGCAAGGGACACCAATAGCAGCAGCAGCATCATCATCAGCAGGCAGGAGCAGGAGGCCATCCCAGAGTGAAACCAGAGGAGCTCCACGACTCTGCCTGGGCAGAGGAATTCCCGATTCCATCGCTCACTCAGCACTCAGCACGTTAGACAATGACAGAAGTCACCCTGTGTATACCACCCATAGACTCAACACTGTCACCCATAGACTCAACACTGCACCATATACTCAATACTGAACCATAGACTCAGCACTGCCACCTATAGATTGAATACTGCCACCCATAGACTCAACACTCCACCACCCACCAACCCGCCTACTCACACCACCATAGACTCAACATTGCCACCCATAGACTCAACACTGCACCATATACTCAATACTGAACCATAGACTCAGCACTGCCACCTATAGACTCAACACTGCACAATAGACTCAACACTGCCACCTATAGATTGAATACTGCCACCCATAGACTCAACACTCCACCACCCACCATCCCGCCTACTCACACCACCATAGACTCAACATTGCCACCCATAGACTCAACACTACACCATATACTCAATACTGCCACCCAAAGACTCAACACTGCCACCCATAGACTCAACATTCCACCATAGACTCAACACGGCACCATAGACTCAACACTGCACCCATAGACTCAACACTGCACCCATAGACTCAACACTGCACCCATAGACTCAACATTCCACCATAGACTCAACACGGCACCATAGACTTAACACGGCACCATAGACTCAACACTGCACCCATAGACTCAACACTGCACCCATAGACTCAACACTGCACCCATAGACTCAACACTGCACCCATAGACTCAACACTGCACCCATAGACTCAACACTGCACCATAGACTCAACACTGCCCCATAGACTCACCACTGCACTATGGACTCAACACTGCCACCTATAGACTGAACACTGCCATAGAGACTCAACACTCCACCACCGACCCACCCGCCTACTCACTCCACCATAGACTCAACACTGCCATAGACTCAACACTCCACCACAGACTAAACACTGCACAACAGACTCAACACTGCACCATAGACTCAACACTGCACCATAGACTCAAGACTACCCGTAGACTCAAGACTACCCGTAGACACAACATTGCCCATAGACTGAACACTACCCATAGACACAACACTGCCATAGACTCAACACTACCATAGACTCAACACTGCACCATAGACTCAACACTGCCCATAGACTTAACACTGCCCATAGACTCAACACTGCCCATAGACTCAACACTGCTCATAGCTCAACACTGCCCATAGACTCAACACTGCCCATAGACTCAGCACTGCCCATAGACTCAACACTGCACCATAGACTCAACACTGCCCATAGACTCAACACTGCCCATAAACTCAACATCGCCATAGACTCAACATCGCCATAGACTCAACACTGCCCATAGACTCAACACTGCCCATAGACTCAACACTGCCCATAGACTCAACACTGCACAATAGACTCAACACTACCCATAGACTCAACACTGCCCATAGACTCAACACTGCCCATCGACTCAACACTGCCCATAGACTCAACAATGCCCATAGACTCAACACTACCCATAGACTCAACACTGCCCATAGACTCAACACTGCCCATCGACTCAACACTGCCCATAGACTCAACAATGCCCATAGACTCAACACTACCCATAGACTCAACACTGCCCATAGACTCAACACTGCCCATAGACTCAACAATGCCCATAGACTCAACACTGCACCATAGACTCAACACTGCACATAGACTCAACAATGCCCATAGACTCAACACTACCCATAGACTCAACACTGCACCATAGACTCAACACTGCCCATAGACTCACACTGCCATGATGATGATCATCTGCTACACCACGACTGCTCCTCCTACCTACGAAGTGGAACTGGCGTCGCAAAAGTCGTCGCAGGATCAGGAAGAACAAGAAGAAAAAACAAGTATAACCCGTAAAAACAAAGTTGTTCACTATAAATCCTTTATATGCGTGGCGGCTAGAGTCCTCTCGTCCTCTGGCTTGAGATGGCTGCCACCTATGGGTCAGATGATTGCATGGCAGCATTAAGCAATTGGTAATTAAATATTTAATTTGTTTTCCCTAAAAAGTGTAAAATTTTGGAAAAAAAATGTTCACGAACATTAATTGTCTCGCACAACGAGTCTGTGTGGAAAATATCAGCTCGATTGGATCACGGGAAGTGGGTTAAAAAACGACCGAAAGATTTGCACGGTCGTAAGCAAGCAAGCGAACTTAATATAAAGGATTTAAATAAAAAAATTTCCACTTGAACAATGCCCATCCTCCACAAAAAACTATTGGTGCTAAACAAGAACAGAAACTGTGAACCTGCCCCACCCGTTCTGAGCAACACACACCCACTCACCCCCCATCCTCAGCTACGCACACACTCACTCACCCACTCATTCAATCACCCAGCCACTCACCCATTCACTCACCAACCCACTCACCCCCATCATCAGCTACGCACCTACTCATTAATTCACTCACCCACTCACCCAGTCGCTCACCCAGCCACTCACCTACTCACCCATCTACTCATTCACTCACCCACCCACCCATTCAGCCACCCACCCACCCAGCCACCTACCCACTCAGCCACCAACTCACCCACTCACCCACTGAATCACCCACTTACCCACTTAGCCACCCACCCAGCCACCCACCGCCATTCGCCACTAAGTGGCACAGACACACACTCACAGACACACACTCACAGACACACACTCACAGACACACACAACACACTCACAGACACACACTCACAGACACACACTCACAGACACACACACAGACACACACACAGACACACACAGACACACACACACAGACACACACATACAGACACACACTCACAGACACACACTCACAGACACACACTCACAGACACACACTCACAGACACACACTCACAGACACTCACAGACACACACAGACACACACTCACAGACACACACTCACAGACACACACTCACAGACACACACAGAGACACACACTCACAGACACACACAGAGACACACACTCACAGACACACACTCACAGACACACACTCACAGACACACACACAGACACACACACAGACACACACACAGACACACACACACAGACACACACACAGACACACACACAGACACACACAGACACACACACACAGACACACACAGACACACACATACAGACACACACTCACAGACACTCACTCACAGACACTCACTCACAGACACTCACTCATAGACACACACTCACAGACACTCACAGACACACACAGACACACACTCACAGACACACACTCACAGACACACACTCACAGACACACACAGAGACACACACTCACAGACACACACAGAGACACACACTCACAGACACACACACAGACACACACTCACAGACACACACACACAGACACACACTCACAGACACACACAGAGACACACACTCACAGACACACACAGAGACACACACTCACAGACACACACACAGACACACACACACAGACACACAGACACACACACAGACACAGACACACACAGACACACACACACTCACAGACACACACTCACAGACACACACACACAGACACACACTCACAGACACACTCACACACACAGAAACACACACACAGACACACACACACAGACACACACACACAGATACACACAGACATGCACACACAGACACACAGAGACACAGACACACACAGACACACACACACAGACACACACAGACACACACACACAGACACACACACAGACATACACACACACACAGACATACCCACACAGGCGCCCGCACGCCTCACCTGCTCTGCTCGTGTGGGTTGTTGTGTTCAAAGGTCAAAGACAGCGCGACGTGAACCCGCCCACTCACGCAAGCGACACACACAGACAAACACACACACAGACACACACACACAGACACACACACAGGCACACACACAGACACATACACACAGACACACACACAGACACACACACACACACAGACACACACACAGACACACACACACAGATTTAGACACACACAGACACACACAGATTTAGACACACACACAGACACACACACAGACACACACACAGACACACACACACACACAGACACACACACACACAGACACACACACACAGACACACACACACAGACACACACACACACAGACACACACACACAGACACACACAGACAAACACACACACAGACACACACACACAGACACACACACAGGCACACACACAGACACATACACACAGACACACACACACACACAGACACACACACAGACACACACACACAGACACACATAGACACACACACATAGACACACACACAGACACACACACAGACACACACACAGACACACACACACACACAGACACACACACACACAGACACACACACACAGACA
Source organism: Lethenteron reissneri (assembly GCF_015708825.2). NCBI lineage: Eukaryota > Metazoa > Chordata > Hyperoartia > Petromyzontiformes > Petromyzontidae > Lethenteron > Lethenteron reissneri. The sequence continues at coordinate 25,054 of NW_026891454.1, forward strand.
CACACACACACAGACACACACACACACAGACACACACACACAGACACACACACACAGACACACACACAGACACACACACAGACACACAGACACACACACACACAGACACACACACACACACTACACACACTACACACACTACACACACTCACAGACACACTCACACAGACAAACACTCACAGATACACACACACAGACACACACACACACAGACACAGTCACACACACAGACACACACACAGACACACACACAGACACACAGACACACACACACAGACACACAGACACACATACAGACACACACAGACACACACACACGACACACACTACACACACACAGAGACACACAGACATACATATACACACACTCATACACACAGACACACACACTACACACACTCACACACACAGACACACTCACACACAGACACACATACAGACACACACAGACACACACACACGACACACACTACACACACACACAGACACACAGACATACATATACACACACTCACACACACAGACACACTCACACACACGACAAACACTACACACAGACACAGACAGACACTCACAGACACACACACACCATACACACACAGACACACAGACACACACACACTCACAGACACACACACACCATACACACACCATACACACACTACACACACACTCACAGACACACACACAGACACACACTCACAGACACACTCACACAGACACACACTCACAGACACACTCACACAGACACATACACACACAGACACACTACACACAGACACACACACACACAGACACACACACATACACACACACAGACACACACAGACACATACACTCACAGACACACTCACACAGACACACTCACACAGACACTCACACTACACACACTACACTACACACACTACACACATACACACACACATTACACACACCACACATTACACACACACACTACACACATTACACACACACCACACATTACACACACTACACATACACACTACACACACACCACACATCACACACACACTACACACAAACAATACACACACACACTACACATACACACTACACACACCACATTACACACACACACTACACACATTACACACACACACTACACGCATCACACACACCACACACATTACTCACACACTACACATATTACACACTGCACACACACTACACACACACACTGCACACATTACACACTGCACACACACCCTACACACACACTGCACACACACACACACGACACACACACACTACACACACTACACACACACACTGCACACACACACTGCACACACACACTGCACACACACACACTGCACACACACACTGCACACACACACACTGCACACACACCCTACACACACACACTGCACACACACTACTGGTTCAACCCACCCGCGTCTGCAACATGGCTTCATCCCAGAGGTCGCAATCGGGGTACCCGTACCCTACCCTACACCCGGCCGGGTGCGGGTAGCCGGGTATCGGGTAGGGTACCCGTCTGTGACCCTGGCGCGGCCGGGTACGGGTAGCCGGGTAAGGAATCAAAACCCGTTTGCGAGCTCTGGGGAGCAGACAAACCGGTCAGAAAAACTAGATTTGAATAATAAATAAATAAATATTATCCTCCACCTATTTTGCGATCAACATCGTGCAGTGAGTTAAAGCGGAATTTGTAAAGAATATTGTGTAGGAGGAAAAGTAAACTAAACTATCTTCATTTTCCCAGATATCTAAGGCCCACTACAGACCCACAGATACCCACAGAGACCCATAGAGACCCACAGAGACCCACAGAGACTCATAGATACCCACAGAGACTCATAGGGACCCACAGAGACTCATAGAGACCCACAGAGACCCATAGAGACCCATACTCATAGAGACCCACAGAGACCCACAGAGACCCATACTCATAGAGACCCACAGAGACCCATAGAGACCCATACTGATAGAGACCCACAGAGACCCATAGAGACCCACAGAGACCCACAGAGACACATACAGACCCATACTCATAGAGACCCACAGAGACCCATACTCATGCAGACCCACAGAGACCCATAGAAACCCATATTCATAGAGACCCACAGAGACCCACAGAGACCCATACTCATAGAGACCCACAGAGACCCACAGAGACCCACAGATACCCACAGAGACCCATACTCATAGAGACCCACAGAGACCCACAGAGACCCACAGAGACACATACTCATAGAGACCCACAGAGACCCATACTCATAGAGACCCACAGAGACACATACTCATAGAGACCCACAGAGACCCATACTCATGCAGACCCACAGAGACCCATAGAGACACACAGAGACCCACAGAGACCCACAGAGACCCACAGATACCCACAGAGACCCATACTCATAGAGACCCACAGAGACACATACTCATAGAGACCCACAGAGACCCACAGAGACCCATACTCATAGAGACCCACAGAGACACATAGAGACCCATACTCATAGAGACCCACAGAGACCCATAGAGACCCATACTCATAGAGACCCACAGAGACCCATAGAGACCCATACTCATAGAGACCCACAGAGACCCATAGAGACCCACAAAGACCCATACTCATAGAGACCCACAGAGACCCATAGAGACCCATAGAAACCCACAGAGACCCATAGAGACCCATACTCATAGAGACCCACAGAGACCCATAGAGACCCATAGATACCCACAGAGACCCATAGAGACCCATACTCATAGAGACCCACAGAGACACATACTAAAACTAAACTCAGATTGTAAATGTCGTGGATTGGCTCTCCAACACATCGGTGTGACTGTACTAGTATACTACACTATATACACTACTACACTATACACTACACTATACACTACTACACTACACTATACACTACTATACACTACACTATACACTACACTATACACTACTACACTATACTATACACTACACTATACACTACACTATACACTACTACACTACACTATACACTACTATACACTACACTATACACTACACTATACACTACACTATACACTACTACACTACACACTACACACTACACTATACACTACACTACACACTACACTACACACTACACTACACACTACACTACACACTACACTATACACTACACTACACACTACACTATACACTACTATACACTACACTACACACTACACTACACACTACACTATACACTACACTATACACTAGTGCTGTACTAGTATACTACACTATGCACTCCACTCCACACTACACTATACACTACACACTAGTGCTGTACTAGTACACTACACTATACACTACACTATACACTACTACACTATACACTACACTTTACACTACACTATACACTACATACTATACACTACTACACTATACACTACACTATACACTACACACTACTATACACTACACTATACACTATACACTACACTATACACTACACTACACTATACACTACACACTAGTGCTGTACTAGTATACTACACTATACACTACACTATACACTACACTATACACTACTACGCTACACTATACACTACACTACACACTACACTATACACTACACACTACACTACACACTACACTACACACTACACACTAGTGCTGTACTAGTATACTACACTATACACTACACTATACACTACACTATACACTACACACTACACTACACACTACACTACACTATACACTACACACTACACTACTACACTACACTATACACTACTACACTACACTATACACTACACTATACACTACACTATACACTACTATACACTACACTACTACACTACACTATACACTACACACTACACTACTACACTACACTACTACACTACACTATACACTACACTACACACTCCACTATACACTACACACTACACTACACACTACACTATACACTACACACTACACTATACACTACACTATACACTATACACTACACACTACACTATACACTACACACTACACTATACACTACACACTACACTATACACTACACTATACACTACACTCCACACTACACTCTATACACTACACACTATACACTACACACTATACACTACACTATACACAACTACACTATACACTACACTATACACTACACTATACACTACACTATACACTACACTATTCACCACACACTACACTATACACTACACTATACACTACACTACACACTACACTATACACTACTACACTATACATTACACACTACTACACTATACACTACACTACACACTACACTATACACTACACACTACTACACTATACATTACACACTACACTATACACTACACACTACTACACTATACACTATACACTACACTATACACTACACACTACACACTACACTATACACTACACTATACACTATACACTACACTACACACTACACTATACACTACACACTACTACACTATACACTACACACTACTACACTATACATTACACACTACACTATACACTACACTACTACACTATACACTACACACTACACTATACACTACACACTAGTGCTGTACTGGTGTTGAGGAGTTCCAGGCGACTCGGAGACGGAGGCGATGTTCAAGTGCTCAGCGCGGCAGGTTTATTGAGGCTGTTGGCAGTAACACGAGGGCGGTAACGACTTCCCAGGGGTTAGTGGCACCACAAGGAACCATTTCACAAGACTTTGTCTGGTCCATTTTGACTGTTTGTGTTGTGGTTATTGCAAACATGATGCCTCGTATAAAGGTGTCCGTTTGTGTACCAGTTGAAAGGGTACAAACCTATCACTATATTTTGCCACTGCTAAAGGAAATGTCTCATAGTGTAAATGCTTCACCCCGAGCTCTCAATACTCTGATAGTGCGCTGTCTATGAGTTGTACGCCTTTTGGCGTCATCTGGTCTAACACCAATGGAGACTAGGCTCTAAGGAAAGCTGTCTCGGGTGTGGACCAACCAACTTCAAGGACAGTGCATATCATTATCATCATCAGAGTTGTTTATTTTTTTATGGCATTTTGACTGCTTGTGTTGTGGTCATTGCAAACATGATGCCTCGTATAAAGGTGTCAGTTTGTGTACCAGTAAGAAAGGGTAAACACCTACCACTACATTGTGCCACTGGTAAAGTAGATGTCTCATAGTTATTCTTTGGTTCTTTCGGTAAAGTGACGTATAAAGATAAAATAATAAATTAAATAATAGCATACTACGACGTTTCGATTGCAACACAAGCGATCATCGTCATAAGGTATAAAAGAAATAGCAACACAAATATAACCAGAAAACTCAACCTGATGATGATTGCTTGTGTTGCAATCGAAACGTCGTAGTATGCTATTATTTATTTTATTATTTTATCTTTATACGTGACTTTACCGAAAGAACTAAAGAGTATGGATCCCTGCAGTCACTAAAACTTCAAATCGAGATTGAACTAAACTATGTTTATTTTTCGATGTAAAGCTTCTTTCGTGACTGCAGCAGGGATTCATCTTCTTGGTTCTTTCGGTAAAGTCGTCACGTAGAAGGGAAATAATAAAATAATAAAAATAAAACATAATAAAATACAATTCTCACGACGTTTCGGCCACAACGCAAGCAGCCGTCCTCAGGTGAAGAACAGGTCTGTCGGAAAGACAGCGTCTGAATGAAACACCACCAAGCTTGGCAGCGTATATTTAAGCTGGGTTAGGGGAGGAAGGGCGCCTTGACAAAGGAATTTGCATATCAACAGAGGATTTTAGCATATTTATGGGAAATGCAAATATGGGATTAGTCACTACTTGTGGAATGTGTGGTTGGTAGGGGGGTCTCAAAGTCATATTATGCCCGTGTATTATGTAGGATTAGCAGCCTGGTCTACAGGAGGTCGTGGGTTCGATCCCAGACCCTGTGAGATGTTGACTACCTCGCCTGGTCTACAGTATACCGGGCGAGGTAGTCAAGATCTCAACGGGTCACGGGATAGAACCCACGTCTCCTGTATACCAGGCGAGGTAGTCAACATCTCACAGGGTCTGGGATCGAACCCACGACCTCCTGTAGACCAGACGAGGCAGTCAGCATCTCACAAGGTCTGGGATCGAACCCACGACCTCCTGTAGACCAGGCGAGGTAGTCAACATCTCACAGGGTCTGAGATTGAACCCACGACCCCCTGTAGACCAGGCGAGGTAGTCAACATCTCACAGGGTCTGGGATCGAACCCACGACCTCCTGTAGACCAGGCGAGGTAGTCAACATCTCCCAGGGTCTGGGATCGAACCCACGACCTCCTGTAGACCAGGCGAGGTAGTCAACATCTCCCAGGGTCTGGGATCGAACCCACGACCTCCTGTAGACCAGGCGAGGTAGTCAACATCTCACAGGGTCTGGGATCGAACCCACGACCTCCTGTAGACCAGGCGAGGTCGTGAACATCTCACAGGGTCTGGGATCGAACCCACGACCTCCTGTAGACCAGGCGAGGTATTCAACATCTCACAGGGTCTGGGATCGAACCCACGACCTCCTGTAGACCATACGAGGCAGTCAGCATCTCACAAGGTCTGGGATCGAACCCACGACCTCCTGTAGACCAGGCGAGGTAGTCAACATCTCACAGGGTCTGAGATTGAACCCACGACCCCCTGTAGACCAGGCGAGGTAGTTAACATCTCACAGGGTCTGGGATCGAACCCACGACCTCCTGTAGACCAGGCGAGGTAGTCAACATCTCCCAGGGTCTGGGATCGAACCCACGACCTCCTGTAGACCAGGCGAGGTAGTCAACATCTCCCAGGGTCTGGGATCGAACCCACGACCTCCTGTAGACCAGGCGAGGTAGTCAACATCTCACAGGGTCTGGGATCGAACCCACGACCTCCTGTAGACCAGGCGAGGTCGTGAACATCTCACAGGGTCTGGGATCGAACCCACGACCTCCTGTAGACCAGGCGAGGTAGTCAACATCTCACAGGGTCTGGGATCGAACCCACGACCTCCTGTAGACCAGGCGAGGTAGTCAACATCTCCCAGGGTCTGGGATCGAACCCACGACCTCCTGTAGACCAGGCGAGGTAGTCAACATCTCCCAGGGTCTGGGATCGAACCCACGACCTCCTGTAGACCAGGCGAGGTAGTCAACATCTCCCAGGGTCTGGGATCGAACCCACGACCTCCTGTAGACCAGGCGAGGTAGTCAACATCTCACAGGGTCTGGGATCGAACCCACGACCTCCTGTAGACCAGGCGAGGTCGTGAACATCTCACAGGGTCTGGGATCGAACCCACGACCTCCTGTATACCAGGCGAGGTAGTCAACATCTCACAGGGTCTGGGATCGAACCCACGACCCCCTGTAGACCAGGCGAGGTAGTCAACATCTCACAGGGTCTGGGATCGAACCCACGACCTCCTGTAGACCAGGCGAGATAGTCAACATCTCACAGGGTCTGGGATCGAACCCACGACCTCCTGTATACCAGGCGAGGTAGTCAACATCTCACAGGGTCTGGGATCGAACCTACGACCTCCTGTAGACCAGGCGAGGTAGTCAACATCTCGCCACGGTGAGAGAGAGAGACGCAAACTCCAAATATCGAGTAGCAGGCGTGGTCAGGTCCGGGATCGAACCCGCGTTACCAAAGCATTCCACGTTGCTGGCAGATGTACGCCGCTGATAGCATCCTGGGCACCGCGTTGAGGTTGGAAAAAGAAAACGCGTTGAGGGTGCAGGAGAGTTGGGGAGTTCGTGGGTCCACGGGAAGTCGGCCAGAAGATTCGGAGAACATTTGAACGGTCAGTTGGTGACACAGAGAGAGAGAGACACACAGATAGACACACAGAGAGACAGAGAGAGACACACACACAGAGAGACGGAGAAAGAGAGAGACACACACACAGAGAGCCAGAGAGAGAGAAAGAGAGACACATACACAGAGAGACAAATAGAGACAGAGAGAGACAGAGAGAGACAAACAGAGAGAGACACCGAGAGCGAGACAGAGAGAGACTGATAGAGACAGAGAGAGAGACACAGAGAGACACACGCAGAGAGACACAGAGAGAGAGACACACAGAGATACACCGAGAGAGACACACACAGAGAGACACCGAGAGAGAGACACAGAGATACACAGAGAGACACACACACAGAGAGACACCGAGAGACACACACAGAGACACACGCAGAGAGACACAGAGAGAGAGACACACAGAGAGACACCGAGAGACACACACAGAGAGACACACAGAGAGACACACACACAGAGAGACACACAGAGAGAGAGACACACAGAGAGAGAGACACACAGAGAGACACACAGAGAGACACACAGAGAGACACACAGAGAGAGACAGCCCAAGATAAGTGTCGTGTATAATTCTCTTACACCAGGTGAGACACATTCTTGTTTATCACGCAGCAGCCTCTCGCGACCAATATCATCCATAACAGAGGGAGTTCGTTTGGGTGAGTTCGCGTCAATGTGTGAATGTTGTGTCGTGAAACCCCCCACCACCCGACACAGCCAACTCGTAAGGGTTGTCACGTAAACAGAACGTGCCAATTCGTCACAGGTACAGCACCAGTGTAGTGTATAGTGTAGTGTGTAGTGTAGTGTGTAGTGTAGTGTATAGTGTAGTGTAGTGTATAGTGTAGTGTATAGTGTAGTGTATAGTGTAGTGTATAGTGTAGTGTATAGTGTAGTAGTGTATAGTGTAGTGTATAGTGTAGTGTATAGTGTAGTGTATAGTGTAGTGTATAGTGTAGTGTAAAGTGTAGTAGTGTATAGTGTAGTGTGTAGTGTAGTGTATAGTGTAGTGTATAATGTAGTAGTGTATAGTGTAGTGTATAGTGTAGTAGTGTATAGTGTAGTGTGTAGTGTAGTGTATAGTGTATAGTGTAGTGTATAGTGTAGTGTAATGTATAGTGTAGTGTAGTAGTGTATAGTGTAGTGTAGTATATAGTGTAGTGTATAGTGTAGTGTATAGTGTAGTGTATAGTGTAGTGTATAGTGTAGTGTATAGTGTAGTGTGTAGTGTAGTGTATAGTGTAGTGTATAGTAGTGTGTAGTGTAGTGTATAGTGTAGTATACTAGTACAGCACTAGTGTGTAATTTTTCGATTTAAAGCTTCTTTCGTGACTGCAGGGATTCATCTTCTTGGTTCTTTCGGTAAAGTCATCACGTAGAAGGGAAGTAATAAAATAATAAAAATAAAACAAAATAAAATAATTCTCACGACGTTTCGGCCACAACGCAAGCAGCCGTCCTCAGGTGGAGAATGAAAGCTTGATGGTGTTTCATTCTTCACCTGAGGACGGCTGCTTGCGTTGTGGCCGAAACGTCGTGAGAATTATTTTATTTTGTTTTATTTTTATTATTTTATTATTTCCCTTCTACGTGATGACTTTACCGAAAGAACCAAGAAGACACTAGTTGTGTAGTGTAGTAGTGTGCAGTAGTGTAGTGTATAGTGTAGTGTAGTAGTGTACAGTAGTGTAGTGTATAGTGTAGTGTAGAGTGTAGTGTATAGTGTAGTGTATAGTGTAGTGTAGTAGTGTATAGTGTGTAGTGTATACTGTAGTGTATAGTGTAGTGTAGAGTGTAGTAGTGTATAGTGTAGTGTATAGTGTAGTGTAGAGTGTAGTGTATAGTGTAGTGTATAGTGTAGTGTAGAGTGTAGTGTAGTAGTGTAGTGTATAGTGTAGTATATAGTAGTGTAGTGTATAGTAGTGTAGTGTATAGTGTAGTGTATAGTAGTGTAGTGTATAGTGTAGTATAGTGTAGTGTTTAGTAGTGTATAGTGTAGTATAGTGTAGTGTATAGTAGTGTAGTGTATAGTAGTGTAGTGTATAGTAGTGTAGTGTATAGTAGTGTAGTGTATAGTGTAGTATATAGTGTATAGTGTAGTGTATAGTGGTGTAGTGTATAGTAGTGTAGTATATAGTAGTGTAGTGTATAGTAGTGTAGTGTATAGTGTAGTATATAGTGTATAGTAGTGTAGTATATAGTGTATAGTGTAGTATATAGTGTATAGTAGTATAGTGTAGTGTATAGTGTAGTATATAGTGTATAGTAGTGTAGTATATAGTGTATAGTGTAGTATATAGTGTATAGTAGTGTAGTGTATAGTGTAGTATATAGTAGTGTAGTGTATAGTAGTGTAGTGTATAGTAGTGTAGTGTATAGTGTAGTGTATAGTAGTGTAGTGTATAGTGTAGTGTATAGTGTAGTATATAGTAGTGTAGTGTATAGTAGTGTAGTGTATAGTAGTGTATAGTGTAGTGTATAGTAGTGTAGTGTATAGTAGTGTAGTGTATAGTAGTGCATAGTAGTGTATAGTGTAGTGTATAGTAGTGTAGTGTATAGTGTAGTATATAGTAGTGTAGTGTATAGTAGTGTAGTGTATAGTGTAGTATACTAGTACAGCACCACACCGGTTGTGTTGGAGAGCCAAGCCACGACATTTACAATCTGAGTACAACGTTTTGCCAGTAACTACAACTCGCTTCATCAGGCGAAAGCCAGATTCAATTTTTCGTGTTTTACGCCAAAAACTTTTCCACAAATCACCACCATCACCGTGGCGTGGAAACGTAGCGAAGTGGGAAACGCGTGATGACGTTTGGCTCCAAATTTGTTTGGGAATCCACGACCTCCTGCAGATCAGGCGAGGTAGTTAACATCTCCTAGCAGGGACAGTGTTGAGTCTATGTGCAGTGATGAGTCTATGGTGCAGTGTTGAGTCTATGGGCAGTGCTGAGTCTATGGGAAGTGTTGAGTCTATGAGCAGTGTTGAGTCTATGGGCAGTGCTGAGTCTATGGGCAGTGTTGAGTCTATGGGTGGTGCTGTGTCTATGGGCAGTGTTGAGTCTATGGGCAGTGCTGTGTCTATGGGCAGTGTTGAGTCTATGGGTGGTGTTGAGTCTATGGTGCAGTGTTGAGTCTATGGGCAGTGCTGAGTCTATGGGCAGTGCTGAGTCTATGGGTGGTGTTGAGTCTATGGTGCAGTGTTGAGTCTATGGGCAGTGCTGAGTCTATGGGCAGTGTTGAGTCTATGGGCAGTGTTGAGTCTATGGGTAGTGTTGAGTCTATGGGCAGTGTTGAGTCTATGGGCAGTGTTGAGTCTATGGTGCAGTGTTGAGTCTATGGGCAGTGTTGAGTCTATGGGTAGTGTTGAGTCTATGGGCAGTGTTGAGTCTATGGGCAGTGTTGAGTCTATGGGCAGTGTTGAGTCTATGGTCAGTGTTGAGTCTATGGTACAGTGTTGAGTCTATGGGCAGTGTTGAGTCTATGGGCAGTGTTGAGTCTATGGTGCAGTGTTGAGCCTATGGTACAGTGTTGAGTCTATGGTCAGTGTTGAGTCTATGGGCAGTGTTGAGCCTATGGTACAGTGTTGAGTCTATGGGAAGTGTTGAGTCAATGGGCAGTGTTGAGTCTATGGTCAGTGTTGAGTCTATGGTCAGTGTTGAGCCTATGGTGCAGTGTTGAGTCTATGGTGCAGTCTTGAGTCTATGGGTGGCAATGTTGAGTCTATGGGCAGTGTTGAGTCTATGGGTGGCAGTGTTGAGTCTATGGTGCAGTGTTGAGTCTATGGGTGACAGTGTTGAGTCTATGGGTGACAGTGTTGAGTCTATGGGTGGCAGTGTTGAGTCTGTGGGTGGCAGTGTTGAGTCTGTGGGTGGCAGTGTTGAGTCTATGGGACAGTGTTGAGTCTATGGGCAGTGTTGAGTCTATAGGTGGCAGTGTTGAGTCTATGGGGCAGTGTTGAGTCTATGGGGCAGTGTTGAGTCTATGGGGCAGTGTTGAGTCTATGGCAGTGCTGAGTCTATGGGCAGTGTTGAGTCTATGCGCAGTGTTGAGTCTATGGGTGGCAGTGTTGAGTCTATGGGTGGCAGTGTTGAGTCTGTGGTGTAGTGTTGAGTCTATGGGCAGTGTTGGGTCTATGGGTGACAGTGTTGAGTCTATGGTGCAGTGTTGAGTCTGTGGGTGGCAGTGTTGAGTCTATGGGTGGCAGTGTTGAGTCTATGGGTGGCAGTGTTGAGTCTATGGGTGGCAGTGTTGAGTCTATGGGTGGCAGTGTTGAGTCTATGGGTGGCAGTGTTGAGTCTGTGGGTGACAGTGTTGAGTCTATGGGTGGCAGTGTTGAGTCTATGGGTGACAGTGTTGAGTCTATGGGTGGCAGTGTTGAGTCTATGGGTAGTGTTGAGTCTATGGGTGGTAGTGTTGAGTCTGTGGGTGGCAGTGTTGAGTCTATGGGTGGCAGTGTTGAGTCTATGGGTGGTAGTCTTGAGTCTATGTGTGGTAGTGTTGAGTCTGTGGGTGACAGTGTTGAGTCTGTGGGTGGCAGTGCTGAGTCTATGGGTGACAGTGTTGAGTCTATGGGTGACAGTGTTGAGTCTATGGGTGGCAGTGTTGAGTCTATGGGTGACAGTGTTGAGTCTATGGGTGGCAGTGTTGAGTCTATGGGTGGCAGTGTTGAGTCTATGGTGCAGTGTTGAGTCTATGGGTGGCAGTGCTGAGTCTGTGGGTGGCAGTGCTGAGTCTATGGGTGGCAGTGTTAGGTCTATGGTGCAGTGTTGAGTCTATGGGTGACAGTGTTGAGTCTGTGGGTGGCAGTGTTGAGTCTATGGGTGGCAGTGTTGAGTCTATGGGTAGTGTTGAGTCTATGGGCAGTGTTGGGTCTATGGGTGACAGTGTTGAGTCTATGGTGCAGTGTTGAGTCTGTGGGTGGCAGTGTTGAGTCTATGGGTGGCAGTGTTGAGTCTATGGGTGGCAGTGTTGAGTCTATGGGTGGCAGTGTTGAGTCTATGGGTGGCAGTGTTGAGTCTATGGGTGGCAGTGTTGATTCTGTGGTGTAGTGTTGAGTCTATGGGCAGTGTTGGGTCTGTGGGTGACAGTGTTGAGTCTATGGTGCAGTGTTGAGTCTGTGGGTGGCAGTGTTGAGTCTATGGGTGGCAGTGTTGAGTCTATGGGTGGCAGTGTTGAGTCTATGGGTGGCAGTGTTGAGTCTATGGGTGGCAGTGTTGAGTCTATGGTGCAGTATTGAGTCTATGGGTGACAGTGTTGAGTCTATGGGTGACAGTGTTGAGTCTATGGTGCAGTGTTGAGTCTATGGGTGACAGTGTTGAGTCTATGGGTGACAGTGTTGAGTCTATGGGTGACAGTGTTGAGTCTATGGGTGGCAGTGTTGAGTCTGTGGGTGACAGTGTTGAGTCTGTGGGTGACAGTGTTGAGTCTATGGGTGGCAGTGTTGAGTCTGTGGGTGACAGTGTTGAGTCTGTGGGTGACAGTGTTGAGTCTGTGGGTGGCAGTGTTGAGTCTATGGGTGGCAGTGTTGAGTCTGTGGGTGGCAGTGTTGAGTCTATGGGTGGCAGTGTTGAGTCTATGGGTGACAGTGTTGAGTCTATGGGTGGCAGTGTTGAGTCTGTGGGTGACAGTGCTGAGTCTATGGGTGGCAGTGTTGAGTCTATGCGCTGTGCTGAATGTAGAGGGACAGGAGTGATGGATGTTGCCAACTCCGTAGGCTCGCCACGATGTATCACCACCTCGAGGCTCTCCTCCTCCTACTCGCCGGCGTCTCTCGTGTGATCCGTGGAGGTGAGGAACTCCGTGGAGGTGAGTGAGTGAGTGTGTGAGTGAGTGTGTGAGTGAGTGGTGTGTGAGTGAGTGAGTGTGTGAGTGAGTGTGAGTGAGTGTGTGAGTGGTGAGTGAGTGTGTGAGTGTGTGTGAGGGAGTGGGTGAGTGAGTGAGTGTGAGTGTGTGAGTGTGTGAGTGAGTGTGTGAGGAGTGGTGAGTGAGTGAGTGTGTGAGTGAGTGAGTGTGTGAGTGAGTGTGAGTGAGTGTGTGAGTGTGTGAGTGAGTGTGTGAGTGAGTGAGTGTGTGAGTGTGAGTGGGAGTGAGTGAGTGTGTGGGTGAGTGTGTGAGAGTGAGTGGGTGGGTGGGTGTGTGAGTGTGTGAGTGAGTGTGTGAGTGTGAGAGGTGAGTGAGAGAGTGAATGTGTGATTGTGTGAGTGAGTGTGTGAGAGTGTGAGTGTGTGAGTGAGTGTGAGTGAGTGGGTGAGTGAGTGGGTGTGTGAGTGTGAGTGGGAGTGAGTGAGTGTGGGTGAGTGTGTGAGAGTGAGTGAGTGAGAGTGTGTGAGTGGGTGAGTGAGTGAGTGTGTGAGAGTGTGTGAGTGGGTGAGTGAGTGAGTGTGTGAGTTTGAGTGGGAGTGAGTGAGAGTGAGTGAGTGAGTGTGTGAGTGAGAGTGAGTGAGTGTGTGTGTGTGGGTGAGAGAGTGAGTGAGAGTGAGTGAGTGTGTGTGTGGGTGAGAGAGTGAGTGAGTGAGAGTGAGTGAGTGAGTGTGTGAGTGGGTGAGTGAGTGAGTGTGTGAGTGAGAGTGAGTGTGTGAGTGAGTGTGTGAGTGTGTGAGTGTGTAGGTGAGTGTGTGAGTGTGTGAGTGAGAGTGAGTGAGTGTGTGAGTGAGTGAGTGAGAGTGAGTGAGTGTGTGAGTGGGTGAGTGAGTGAGTGGGTGAGTGAGTGAGTGAATGTGTGAGTGAGTGAATGTGAGTGAGTGTGTGAGTGTGTAGGTGAGTGTGTGAGTGAGTGTGAGATTGGGAGTGAGTGAGTGAGTGTGTGAGTGAGTGAAAGTGTGAGTGAGAGTGTGAGTGTGTGAGTGAGAGTGTGAGTGAGTGTGAGATTGGGAGTGAGTGAGTGAGTGTGTGAGTGAGTGAGTGTGTGAGTGGGTGAGTGAGTGTGAGTGAGTGTGTGAGTGTGTGAGTGAGAGTGTGAGTGAGTGTGAGATTGGGAGTGAGTGAGTGAGTGTGTGAGTGAGTGAAAGTGTGAGTGAGAGTGTGAATGAGTGTGTGAGTGAATGAGTGAGAGTGTGAGTGAGTGTGTGAGTGAGTGAGTGTGTGAGAGTGAGTGTGAGTGAGTGTGAGTGTGTGAATGAATGAGTGAGTGTGTGTGAGTGTGTGAGTGAATGAGTGAGAGTGTGAGTGAGTGTGAGTCTGTCAACTCCCAGACCCTGACGATGCCTCCTGCTGTATATTTGGAGTCTGCGTCTCTCTCACCGCGTGCCTACGAGATGTTAACTCCCTCGCCGGCCACACGGGTGGTCGCGGGTTCGTTCTGCACTCCCAGCCGTATTCTTTTTTTCTGTACTACAACAACACAAACAACAACAACAACCACAAGACAACTTAGATTAAGGCCATCAGTCTAACTCTGTACTACAACAACAAACAACAACAATCACAAGACAACTTAGATTAAGGCAATCAGTCTAACTCTGTACTACAACAACACAAACAACAACAACAACAACCACAAGACAACTTAGATTAAGGCCATCAGTCTAACTCTGTACTACAAACAAACATGGCCAAACCAAAAAACTTTTCGAAATCACCAAAATAAAGCCATGAAAGCAATAAAAAAGCAATCATAGGAACTGTGACGGAATTTTCACAATAAATGGCATAAACAACATGTACTACCAAAACCCTGCACGTAGGTAAAACATTAAAATTAATAAAAGTAAAATAAAATAAAAATCACGACGTTTCGGAGTCAACACAAGTCTTCGTCATCAGGTGGGACCGTCACAGCCACATTTGCTGCATCAAGTGAGGCAGAGATTCAAGATGTAATCCCTTAAATGCAAGTTGAGGGGGGAGGAGAGTGGGTGGGGGGGGGGGCTCATCAGAATGTAGTAGCCAATGAGCCAATGAATGGCTCAAAGACGGCACGAAGTGCCACGTAGAACGTATCGGGAGGGAGGGAGGGAGGCGGGGCCCAAACAATGTACGACGTGGTACAAGAGAGTCGGCCACGTGGACGTGGTTCTTGTGGCCTGTCCCGCAGTTCACGAGGCCCCCTGCCGACTGGTGACCGCCACTGCGGGTGAGGACGTGAGGCTGCACTGCGCTACCAGCGGCAACATCAGCAGCCTGCGCTGGCGACACGGAGACTCGCACGCGTCAACAACGGTGAGCTGAAGATGGCGATGATGTAGGCACGTGGTGTAGTGGGTAGTGTAGTGGGTTAGTAGTGTAGTGTGTAGTGTAGTGGTGTAGTGTGTTGTGTAGTGTGTTGTATTTAGTAGTGTAGTATTTAGTAGTGTATAGTGTAGTGTGTAGTGTAGTGTGTAGTGTATAGTGTTGTGTAGTGTGTAGTGTAGTGTGTAGTGTAGTGTGTAGTGTGTTGTGTGTAGTGTGTAGTGTAGTGTGTAGTGTAGTGTGTGGTGTAGTATTTAGTGGTGTAGTGGGTAGTGTAGTGGGTTAGTGTAGTGGGTAGTGTAGGGGGTAGTGTAGTGGGTAGTGTAGTGTACTGTGTAGTGTGTGTTGTGTGTGGTGTGTTGTGTAGTGTGTAGTGTAGTGTGTGTGGTGTGTTGTGTAGTGTATAGTGTAGTGTGTAGTGTAGTGTGTAGTGTAGTGTGTGTGGTGTGTTGTGTAGTGTATAGTGTAGTGTGTAGTGTAGTGTGTAGTGTAGTGTGTAGTGTAGTGTGTAGTAGTGTATAGTAGTGTAGTGTGTGGTGTAGTGTGTAGTGTAGTGTATAGTAGTGTAGTGTAGTGTGTAGTAGTGTAGTGTATAGTGTAGTAGTGTATAGTGTAGTAGTGTATAGTGTAGTAGTGTAGAGTATAGTAGTGTATATATACGGGGTAGTATCTCTTAGAATCTCTCTTTTACTTGATGCAGCAGTCGTGGCTGTGACGGTTCCACCTGAAGACGGAAGCTTGTGTTGCCTCCGAAACGTCGTGATTTTTTTTTTTTTTTTTTTTTTTTTTACCTACATGGTGACTTTACCGAAAGAACCTAAGAATATTGCCGTCGATGTCCCCCGCTGCGCCCCAGATCCTCTTCTGCGGGTGGCAGGGCGGCGTCCCCTCCTGCCACGCGACGCCACGAGCCTCCGTGACCTTCGCCGGTGACCTGCGACTCGGCGACGGCTCCGTGGTGCTCGAGGCGGTCGCTTTGAGTGCCGGCGGCGACTACGAGTGCGTCTACGAGAGCGCCGTGACGGCCGGAGGCAGCGCCGTCCGTCGCTACAGATTTTCCGTGACGGACCGGAGGCAACGTCACGTTCGTGGTGGGTGGGTGGGGTGGGTGGTGGGTGGTGGGTGGGTGGGTGATTGACTGAGTGAGTGACTGAGTGAGTGACTGAGTGAGTGAGTGGGTAGTGGGTGGGGTGGTGGGTGGGTGGGTGATTGAGTGGGTGGTTGAGTGGGTGGGTGAGTGGGTGGGTGAGTGGGTGGGTGAGTGAGTGGGTAGGTGAGTGGGTGGGTGAGCAGGTGGGTGAGTGGGTGGGTAGGTGGGTGGTGGGTGGGTGATTGAGTGGGTGGGTGGGTTGGTGGATGAGTGGGTGGGTGAGTGAGTTAGTGGGTGGGTGGGTGAGTGACTGAGTGACTGACTGAGTGAGTGACTGAGTGAGTGAGTGGTTGGGTGGGTCGGTGGTGGGTGGTGGGTGGAGTGGGTGGGTGTGTGATTGAGTGGGTGGGTGAGTGGGTGGGTGAGTGAGTTAGTGTGTGGGTGGGTTGGTGGGTCAGTGACTGAGGGACGGACTCAGTGAGTGAGTGAGTGGGTGGGTGGGTGAGTGGGTGGGTGAGTGGGTGGGTGAGTGAGTTAGTGTGTGGGTGGGTTGGTGGGTCAGTGACTGAGGGACGGACTCAGTGAGTGAGTGAGTGGGTGGGTGGGTGAGTGGGTGGGTGAGCAGGTGGGTGAGTGGGTTGGTGGGTGAGTGAGTGAGTGAGTGGGTGGGTGGGTGATTGAGTGGGTGGTTGAGTGGGTGGGTGAGTGAGTGTGTGGGTGGGTTGGTGGATGGGTGGGTGGGTGAGTGAGTTAGTGTGTGGGTGGGTGGGTGAGTGACTGAGTGACTGAATGACTGAGTGAGTGAGTGAGTGACTGAGTGAGTGACTGAGTGAGTGAGTGGGTGGGTGGGTGGGTCGGTGGTGGGTGATGGTGGGTGGTAACAACTACAGGGGCATCTCACTCCTCAGTGTGCCGGGTAAGGTCCTGGCAAGGATTATTCAACATCGCCTTGCTAGGCACGCTGAGGAGAGGCTTGCGGAGCTCCAATGCGGTTTCAGGAAATGGCGGTCCTGCACAGATGCCATATTTTCTGTCCGTCTGCTACAGCAGAGGTGTAGGGAATTCCAACAAGACCTACATCTCTGCTTTATTCACCTGGTCAAGGCCTATGATACCATCAGTAGCGGGCGTTCGACACTTCACGTGGCCTCAAGGTGCACCTAGCCTGGCACAAGTGTTGTGGTAACGTCACTGCCACTTAGTGGCGAATGGCGGTTGTTGTTGTTGTTGTTGTTGGAGTGGGTTGAATAACTAGAAGAAGGCTTCTCTTGAGACAACACAGTTTTTATTTAACAATTAACACAGAGAGGTAACAGCCCCTCATACGCGAAACACTACGGAGGTTACTCTCCAGACTACTAAAGTCTCTCACTGGCTAATTTACAAGTCCTCTGTGAGTGAACCTTGAATCTTCACTGGTATACAAGCTTAGAGCCGACCCTTGCCAGGGGTACGCCTCTGACCCTTGGGGCTCTTCAGTCTCCAGGAGCCTTTTTGTCTTCAGCTCAACGATGACTGCTGGGACCGTCCAGAGGTCCGGCTTTTTTACAGAGCCGTGACTCGTTCTGCCCGGCCACGCCTCCCCTCTCGAACCTTCGAGAAGGATCCGGGGATGATGTCATCCCCCAGCCACCCCTCCTGGGGTCTGGGGTCTGCCTCTCTTGCACGCTGCTCCACAGGGTAGCCGTTGGACCCTGTGGCGCATGGACTCTCAGCACTGGGCTCAGCCCCTTTGTTGCCCCCTGTTGACATGAGGCCGCCATTGCCGGCTACCGCATGGGAACGGCGCATCTTGGCCCAATAAACACCGTTACATCATTATACAGGGTGGTCTAAAGGTCAGGTCACGTGGGGTTGTTGTTGTTGTTATTAAACAGGAAGGTCTAAAGGTCAGGTCACGTGGGGTTGTTGTTGTTGTTGTTGTTATTAAACAGGAAGGTCTAAAGGTCAGGTCACGTGGGGTTGTTGTTGTTATTATACAGGAAGGTCTAAAGGTCAGGTCACGTGGGGTTGTTATGTACTGGGTGGCCCTGAAGGTCAGGGCCGCGAGGTGACCTTCGCGGAGTTTGCGGGTTTTGTCCCCCCAGAAGGGCACCCACCGCTGAAGGTCTTCGAAGGGGAGGAGGTGACGCTCGACTGTGCCGCTCCGTCCCGCATCGAGACGCTACGATGGCGGCACTTCCGGCTGCCCGCGGCCGCGGCCATCGCTGCGGCCATCGCTGCGGCCACCGCTCCGGCCACAGCTGCGGACATCGCTCCGGTTCGCGCGGAGACCGTGAGTGTCGTCGTCGTCGTCGGAGCGGTCCGTCGGTTCGGGGCCGTGGCCAGCAACACGCCCGGCCGACTTTGTCTCCCCCCCGTGCTGGCGATGTTTATTACACCACCACTACACCACCACTACACCACCACTACTACACCACCACCACTACAACACCACCACTACACCACCACTACACCACCACTACACCACCACCACTACACCACTACTACACCACCACTACACCACCACTACACCACCACCACTACACCACCACTACACCACCACACCACCATCACCACTACACCACCACTACACCACCACACCACCATCACCACTACACCACTACTACACCACCACCACTATACCATCACCACTACACCACCACTATACCATCACCACTACAACACCACCATTACACTACCACCACCACTACACCACCACTACACCATCACCACTACACTACCACCATTACACTACCACCACCACTACACCACCACTACACCATCACCACTACACCAACCCCAGCTGCAAGGGATGATGAAATTCTCGTTTGCAACTTTCATCAGCTAACTGAGACCAGGCCACTTTCGGTTGGAATGGGGTCCTGGGTGTACACCCACCACCGGAGTGGAAGAATGGCAGGCGCATCTTACAGATGACAAGTCGATGGTCGGTGGGCAGATCAGCTCCACGGTAGGTCCTGGTGTCAAGGACATGGGCTCGCATCCGCTGGTCCGTCACTATGTAGTCCAGCAGATGTTCTTGCTTGGACCCGGCATGCATCCATGATGTTGTGTGGATGCGCCGATACCGGAACAGCGTGTTGGTAATTACAAGCCCACGGGCTGCACAAACATCTAGCAGCCTCCTACCGTTATTATTGAGCTGATCTGGCCCATGCCTTCCAATCACTCCAGACCAGGTGCCAGCATCATGGCCAACTCGGGCATTGAAGTCACCCAACAAGATGACTCTGTCCCGAGTGGCCACTTTAGCCAGCACCTGTGACAGGAGGTCATAGAAGGCATCTGACTCATCGGCTTTGCCTGCATCCCTCCGCGGATGTTCGTCTTCGGTGGGGGCATAAGTAACCACGACCACCACTCCTCGCCTCCGGTTGATGGGATGGCGAGCCCAAAGTAGCCTGGGGCTTACAGCTTCCCACACCTCACCGCCACCTCCCATGCCCCCTTCATTCTTTTGTTCAGAAGAAGAGCCACACCCTGTTGTTTGGCAGTCTCCTACCCCCAGTGGAGGACTGTCCACCCCTCATGGTGGCAGGAACCAGAACCGGTCCACCGGACCTCCTGAATGCCACAGAGATCCAGGCGGTACTGGTCCAGCTCCCGACAAAGGAGTGGCAGCCTCTCCTCCGCAGCGAGCGTTCGAACATTCCACGTGGCCATCCGTAGTGGTTTTATGTTGTTTCTGGAGGAGCTCCGAGGGTGAAGATTCAATCTCCTGGCTCCGCCAAATGGGGTTTGGCCAGGAGACGTCATTGAAGCCTGTCCCCCCGGGGCCTCTGGCACAAGCTTATTTGTTAGATTTTTATGTTTATATCGTACCTCACACACCCACACACTCGCCTGTGCGTGTGTCTCTGTGTGTGTGTGCGTGCGTGTGGGCGCGTGTGTGTGCGTGTGTGTGCGTGTGTGTGCGCGTGCGTGTGTGTGCGTGTGTGTGCGTGTGTGTGCACGTGCGTGTGTGTATGTGTGCGTGTGTGTCTGTGTGTGTGTGTCTGTGTGTGTGTGTGTGCGTGTGTGTGCGTGTGTGTGCGTGTGTGCGTGTGTGTGCACGTGTGTGCACGTGTGTGCGTGTGCGTGCACGTGCGTGTGTGTGCGTGTGTGTGCGTGTGTGTGTGTGTATGTGCACGTGTGTGTGTGTGTGCGTGTGTGTGTGTGTCTGTGTGTGTGCGTGCGTGTATGTGCGTGTGTGTGCGTGTGTGTGCGTGTGTATATGTGTGCGTGTGTGTGTGTCTGTGTGTGTGCGCGTGTGTCTATGTGTGTGTGCGTGTGTGTGCCTGTGTGTGTGCACGTGTGTGTCTGTGTGTGTGTCTGTGTGTGTGTGTGTCTGTGTGTGTGCGCGCGTGTGTGTGCGCGTGTGTGTGTGCGCGTGTGTGTGTGTGTCTGTGTGTGTGTCTGTGTGTGCGTGTGTGTCTGTGTGTGCGTGTCTGTGTCTGTGCGTGTGTGTCTGTGCGTGTGTGTGCGTGTGTGTGTCTATGTGCCTGTGTGTGTCTGTGTGTGCGTGTGTGTGTGTCTGTGTGTGCGCGTGTGCGTGCGTGTGTGTGTGTGCGTGTGTGTCTATGTGTGTGCCTGTGTGTCTGTGTGTGTGCGTGCGTGTCTATGTGTGTGCGCGTGTGTGTGTGTGTCTGTGTCTGTGTGTGTCTATGTGTGTGCGTGTGTGTGTCTATGTGTGTGTGCGTGTGTGTCTGTGTGTGTGTGTGCGTGTGTGTCTGTGTGTGTGTGTGCGCGTGCTAGCACAGGTGCTCTACTGCACATCTCGGCCGGTGCCCTCCTGCCTCGCGACGCCTGCGAATCGCTTCGCCGCCTTCTCCGGCAACCTGAGCGCAGGACGTGGTTCCATGGTCCTCGCCTCCATTCCGCTGTCGGCCAGCGGCCTCTACCAGTGCCTGCTGGATACAGGCGGAGCATCGCCCGGTTACCTTGAGCGCAACCATTCAGTGATGGTGATGCGTAAAGGTGACCTTAAGCGATACATTTTGACACCTCGCGCGATGAGTATTTATCTCTCTCTGTGTGTCTATTACGCTCTCTCTCTCTCTATTTTTAAACGTTTGGTTCTTTCGTTTTTTTACACGTCGGCTTAACACGCGGGCAGGCTTTTGAGACCAATGTTGTTGTTGTTCACAGAAAAGTTTTGTTGGGGGGGGGGTTAGATCGCTGTGAGCATGAATGCTGTGTCGTAAGCCTCCACCACCCGACACAGCCAGTGAGGATTGTCACGTAAACAACGCACCAACTAGTGTATAGTGTAGTGTATAGTAGTGTATAGTGTAGTGTATAGTAGTGTATAGTAGTGTATAGTGTAGTGTATAGTAGTGTATAGTGTAGAGACCCATAGAGACCTACATAGATCCTGTCTAGCAGCGCGACTTCGAGCGATGACAGAGACGGCAGCGACGACGGCGATGAGGAGATGATCCGATTCCCACCAACAGCCTCGAGCTCCGACTATCGGCTCCTTTCGTCCTCACAGCGCGGCCCCTGGCCATGCCCCCATTCTAGAACCCACCAGCCGGTTCCAGTGGCTTCCAAATGAGCCCCTCCGTGACTTTTGCCCCCAATTCTTCCATTCTGCTGACACACCCCGTGCATGCTGTCGCTCACCGGCGTGTGTGCTGTCTGTCACCAGCCGGCGCTACTACACCACAATAGGGTCAAGGGTAGGGGGCGAGTTTAGGAAGAGGGAGGGTGGTTGAGTTTTGAAGATGAGACGTTTAGTAGTAGGTTTTTACCCTTGAAACTGGTACAAAACTGACACCTTTATACAAGGCATCATGTTTGCAATAACCACAACACAAGCAGTCAAAATGCAAACAAAAAGAAACAACTCTGATAATGATAATAATATGCACTGTTTAGTACCAGTTTTGTACCAGTTTAAAGCGTAAAAACCTACTACTATACTTTGCCACTGGTAAATGAGGTCTCATAGTGATGACACGTTTGTCACGCACCGATTTTTTTTAAAAGAACCCTTTGCTGTGATTCTCCGCAGAAACCACCGCCCACCTGACCGCTCAGGTTAGCGGCCAGCCTGGGCCCTCTCCATCCAAGCGGTCGTTGTCGTCTCGGCCGCCATTTTACACGCGGCGGCCGCCATTTTACACGCGGCGGCCGCCATTTTACACGCACCGGCTGCCATTTTACACGCGGCCATCTTGCGTGGCGACGGCGGTGGCCATTTTCTGCGCAGGGGCTGCGGCCCTGCTGCTGGGAGCAGCCTGCCTGGGACGCCACCTTCGGGAACGAGGGGGGAGGGGCCGGGGTTGGTGGGGAGGGGCGGAGGGAGGGGGAGGGGCAGGTGCCTCTAGACCCGATGGGGGAGGGGTGGGGGGAGAGTTGGGGGAGGGGTGGGCGGAAGGGCGGGAGCCTCTCGCCCAGGAGGGGAGGGGCTTACGTCTCGACGTCACGGCCCCATTGTGACGCGAGGGGGGGGGGGGTACGTGGAGTGGCTCGACGGATCGCGTTGTTGTCATTGTTGTTGCTATTGTTGTTGTTGCTGCTAGCGTTGTTGTTGTTGTTGTCGCTATTGTTCTTATTGTTGTCACTATTGTTGTTATTGTTTCTATTGTTCTTGTTGTCGTTGCCTTCGTTGTTGTTCGTCCAAGCGCCCAGAGCGCAGTGACCGTTCGTCAATGAGTCTCGCACGCACAAAACAATGTCACCCACGTTCATGAATCACGAACCCCCTGGGACATTGCCAGGCGTGATGGTTGGATTGAAGACAACGTCAGAGACCCTGTCTTCTCGACAGACCTGTTCTTCACCTGAGGACGGCTGCTTGCGTTGTGGCCGAAACGTCGTGAGAATTGTATTTTATAATGTTTTATTTTTATTATTTTATTATTTCCATTCTACGTGACGACTTTACCAAAAGAACCAAGAAGATAAACCTGGCGTAAGCCCTTAAATAAACGTGGCGTGAGCCCCTAACAGCAACCTGCCTCGGAGTCGTGAATTGCACGACAACACAAGGATACATCTTAATTTGGAGCTTTCGTCACTGCAGGAATTACTCTTTGGTTCTTTCGGTAAAGTCACGTATAAAGATAAAAGAATAAATTAAATAATAGCATACTACGACGTTTCGATTGCAACACAAGCAATCATCATCAGGTATAAAAGAAATATCAACAAAAATCTAACCAGAAAACTATAGACAGACATATAAGCAGACAGACATCATAAAGATACACAGAGAGAGGACACGTATCGGCACAAAGAGAGAGGTCGTCTCTGTGACGGGTCCTTAAATATAGAGAGGGGGCGGGGGTGGAGAGAGGGAGGGGGCAGAGAAAAAATTAGCGTGTCAATGAGTGGACAACGACCTCTCTCTTTGTGCCGATACGTGTCCTCTCTCTGTGTATCTTTATGATGTCTGTCTGCTTATATGTCTGTCTATATTTCGATTTAAAGCTTTCGTGACTGCAGGGATTCATCTTCTTGGTTCTTTCGGTAAAGTCACGTAGAAGGGAAGTAATACAATAATAAAAATAAAACATAATATTATGTTTATATAATATTATGTTTTATTTGTATTATTTTTATTATTATTATGTTTTATTTTTATTTGTTTATTACTTCCCTTCTACGTGACTTTACCGAAAGAACCAAGAAGATGTCTGTCTATAGTTTTCTG